>NW_025113053.1:2566994-2735023 GCF_010416935.1 Polistes fuscatus
CTCTCTCTCTCTCTCCCGCATTCTCGCTTGTTCTTTTGTTTAAAAAGTCGGCATTTTTACGATACAATAACAACAATCTTACGTTTATCGTTTTGGTCGAGGAATATATATATATATATATATATATATATATATATATATATAT
The DNA here is from genome assembly GCF_010416935.1 of Polistes fuscatus. Taxonomy (NCBI): domain Eukaryota; kingdom Metazoa; phylum Arthropoda; class Insecta; order Hymenoptera; family Vespidae; genus Polistes; species Polistes fuscatus. The sequence goes on from NW_025113053.1 coordinate 2,567,140, forward strand.
TTATTTTATATATAATAATAATAATAATATAGAGATAATTGTATCTCTAAATGCGTGAAACAGGATTACCGGAGGAACGATATCGTTATTATTATTTTTTTTTGTTTATTCTCCTGGCTGCTGGAATACTTACTGCAAAAAGTATTGATCTAATTGAAAAAAAAAAAAAAAAAAAGAAAAATCCGAACGGATCTTACTTTTACGCGAACATTTTTATTTCCGTACGGTTTATTCGATTTTTAACACCACGAATGGGGTTGGGGGTTGGGGGAGGGGAGGGGGAAGCTGTATCGCGTGCTCGTATCGATATTTATCGTATTTATTTTATATCCTTTTTATTTCTTTTTATTTCTTTTCACTTCTTTTCTTTTTTTTCTTTTTTTCTTTTTTAGATACGTGCACGAAATATGGAAATCATTATAACGATCCGAAAAAACTTGTCGAAATCTCGATTTAATTGGTTATACATGTTGGTTGTTGTTTCGTATGAAACTAAAAATAAAAAAATGATGGACGATTTGGAAACATATTTGAGAAGAAAGGGGGAGGAGGGGTGAACACAATATTCTCGAGATAATCATTTACTTCTATCTACGAATTTTTCTCGGATGTTTTTTTTTTTTTGCAATAATTTCACTTTCTATGTTTCTCTTTCTCGTTTCAAAATCGCTTTTTATATTTTTCTTTCGCGTTAAGATCCGGTAATCCTATTTCTAAGAAAAAAATTCCATTTTTTTGTTTCATCTCGTGTTTTCTTTCCCGTCATTCGCGATATGATAAAAATCGCGCGTGATTGGGAGGATCGGCCTTAAATTTCTCTCTGTGTAGTTTTTTTTTTCTTCTTGTTGAAACTTGAATATTTCTTTTTTTTTTGCGTGTGTGTGTTTTGCTTTTAATTCTTTGACTTAGACGTGTCATCGATTAGACGTCTTTTTTTTCTTCGTTTGTTTGTTTGTTTGTTTGTTCTTTTTCTTTCTAAAGAACGTGAAGATTTTCACAACTTTTCGATTTACTATCCCTTGCCCAAACCTTACCCAACAAATTTCGTACCTTTAGGCTGGTACTCGTCCTACTACCTCTGTACTTCTTTGGCGAGTTGTTTTCCGAACAAGAACCCAACGGTGATCTGCTACGATTTTTTCTGGACCTTTTACGAAATAGATCACGCGTCCTTTCCGGATTTTCGAGTTTTAAACGTATTTGCGTTAATAGTCCAACCAATAACTCGTCCACGTTATGATTTATTCCAACCGACGTTTCGATGAATTTGCAATCGTACGACGTTGCCATTGATTTACCTTCTGTTAACAAATTTTTGTTTCATTAAATATATTTTTATTTTTTCTTTATTCATTTAAAATAGATATATCAATATTAATTGTTATCGTAATTTTATGACAATTGAATAAGTACAATAATTTTCTTTTTTTTTTTAATGTAAGTATTTATAATGTAATAATAAATTATAATAAAAATTTGTGACCATTGTCTAATAATTTCGTAATTATGCAATTAAATCTTTGCACCTAGAAATTTATTTATTTTTTATACAAATTGTTAGTTTATATTGTCATATCAATTAACTTTACAAAAGAAAATGTAAAGAAAAGTTATATGCATTGCTGTATCGTTTATTATTCTATGGTCATACAAGTTTGTGATATTTTAGCACTGTAAAAGTTTAGTTATTAAGAAAAATTATTTCAATTATATTAAATTAAGCATTCATTAAGTGCTTTGGTACAAATATTCATAAATATTCATGATGAACATAAAGAATTTTTCTAACACGTTTAGATTTTTATATATTATTAAAATATTATATCATGTAATACTTATAAGAATAAATAAATAATAAAAATTATAGGAAATTATAACAAGGATAACGATTTTACAATTAAATTAAAAAACAAAAAATAGATCATTTTGCTCTAAGTACAGGGGAGAATATTTAAATAGGAACACTTGAATGTTTTATCGTTAATTTGTTTAAAGGTGGTACAATTGTTTTCAAGTATTCGTAAAGAAAATCCGTAAATTAGTTCACATCAATTTTGAATAAAAAGTATGTGTTTTTTCTAATCTTCGGTAATATGGTACAAGGATAAAAATAACTTTTGAAATTATGACCTTTCTCTCAGCTATATATCGTAAATTATTCATAAGGATAAAAATATACTAAAGTAAATAATAAAGTTTGTAGATTTTTCTATAGTTTTCACCAGGGAAATATCTAATTTTTTTTAACAATCATATTAAAAAAGAAAAAAAAAAAATAAGAAAAATTTTATTTCAAACTCATTGTTCTGAGATGTGATAAAACTTTTTTTGTGAAAAATAAATTTGATAACTAATTTCATTCTGTATTCAAGCATATATATCGTAAGGGCAGGTAACACTGGAAACTGTAAGTTACGTTTATAAGTATGATGTACATACCGTATCACTTTCATGTGCATATCATTTAGAAAAAAAATAAAAAAAAAACTTTTCAAGCAAGTTGCATATCGTATCACATTATAGAGATTCGATCTGTGAGCAGGAACGTGTGACTCGACATATGTCAACACGGTAACTCAACTTTTCCTAGATATTTTCAAACTCAAGTAAATGCATATCTTTTCTAAATGCGACAGTTGCTTCTTAAATTCTCTCCTTGAATTCCTTTACGTTACCCGATAAAAGTGTTACATATACACACGATTTTTTTTATTATACATATATTATACATATAAAATACCTGATAAGAAAAGAAAAAAAAACAGAAAAAAAATAGTTGACTCTCGTATAATGATGTTTTCAGTCTAACGTAGAAACAATCATTTTTAAAATAAACTTTTATTTTTTATCGATATAGAAGTTTAGAAATTTAAAGAAAGGATAAGAAACTGAATTTTGTTAATGACAATTATTATTATCGATAAATTATATAAGATACATAAGTGTTCCCATTTAAATGCCATACCTTTATTATTTATTATATATAATATATAATAATATATAATTTTAATTAATTATATAATTTTAATAATATTTATATAATTATAATTATATTATATATAATATATAATTATTATTATTATTTATTATTATGTACCATAAGCAAGAAAAACTTTATTTGTCATGCAACAGAATATGAGGAATTTAGGAGAACGAAGAAAGAGCTTGCAAGCAGGGGGGGGGTGAGTTTTTGTGCTGTTGCATAGTAACGTTATTACGTTTTCGTTGTGTTGCCACACGATAAATAATGAATAGTTTGCACGGTTAACAAGTGTTTATACGTACCGTTAGATTAAATTATTAGCACGTTCATTACCGGAAAAGGGAATTTTTTTTGATTGGCTGTACAGTAGTCATGTAAAAGCTAAATCGATATGACTGTTTCGAGAATTTCAAACGTTCACGTATATGTGTAGATTTGAGGTATTTCCGATGACAACTCATGAAAAATGTTTATACGAAATTCGATGTTTAACAAATTACGTGTTGCTCGATTTAATATTATTCTTTAATATTATTTCTTTTTTTCTAATTTTCTTTTCTTAAACATGATTACTCATATGTATTATAATATAACACAGTTTCACGTTATATCAAAATTTATATATGAAATAGAAGAAATAAGTTATATAAAATAATCGTAGTGAGAAAGTTCTTTAGTTTCGAATAAAAATAACTTTGTTGTTATTTAATATCAATATTTTATAAATAAGTACACGTAGGATGGATTATTTTGTTGTTGTTGTTTAAATATTGTTTTAAAGTTTCTCATTAAATCGTGTTTTCGTTTGAGATAGAAATAACTCACAAATGGGGGGGAGAACTTTGATCGGCCGGACGAGTTTCAATTAAACGGATCGGAATCGCCAATTGAAATTTCAATAAACCACCAAAGTGTCGAAAAATGAAATATCGTGGCTCTCGTCTTTGAAAACGTGCAAAAAACTCGGTTATATGGAGAATCAAGGAAAGATAGTTCCTTTGACCTATCCGTGTTTCGTTTGGCTTCTTTTTCCTCGGGCTACTACGGTCGTTGGCCTCGTTCCGACGTTTCTTTTTGTCGACTTTTTCTTTACTTTTATTTTCTTTCTCTTTCTATTTCTCTCCTTTCTAACCGTTAACGAAAAGAAATCCCGAAAAAGTCGTCGTCAGTAGGATTTTCGTTATAATCGTTCCTGATTTATTTTAAATATTTTTTCGTGCGTGTAATCATTTATAATATTAATATAACGTGATTCCTGTGAGATATTTTATACGATACACGTGAATACTTTTCAATTAATTCGATTAAAAATGACGATGATTAATCATTTAACAAATAAGTAAATTATTGTCAATTTGTAATTTACTAATCATTTTGATGCAATGCTCGTAGTTAATATTGTTTAATCGAATATAATTGGAAATAATTTCCGAGCTTTTAACTTTTGTTCAATTGCAAAACAAATTTTAATTAGTCTTTTGTGTGTTATTCATTAATAACACAAATAGGAAACTGTAATTTACAACGTGTGTTATACATAATTACAGTCTTTACGTTTGAATATATAGCATTAAAAAAGTTATTAACAAAAAAAAGTGTTCGCAGACTTATTTCAACGGGTTATTTCAAAACCGAGCTTTCCTTTTCAAAAGACTTTTCAAATTATTTCATTGTAGCTTTATTTATGAATAAATAATATTTTGCTTAAAAAATTGATTACACTGAAACACTCGTAGCATTGAGTTTCGAAAGAGTTTGAAGATCGAGGCTTTTTTGTTTTTAATCAAAACTCTTTCAAAATAATTCTCTACAAAGTATCCTGAATAATATGCCAGTTTCCATGGTGCGTCTACATATTGAAAAATTTCTTATTGAAAATATATCGCTCATTGTGTGAGACTTCATAATTCAGTACTTGTCTCTAATATTAATTTTTTTGTTATTAATAAAACATTTTTTCTTTAGTTTATACGTCAATTAATTTTTCCATCATTGTATGCCGACCTAAACCTTTAATATTAGAAAAAAAATTACTATTTCTATAACCGATTACAAATGACGTATATAATTTAAATAATTGACAAATATAATATATATATGTGTGTCTATAATTATGAAAGTAGTATAAGTCATATATTTCTTGTTTTAAGATATTTAAAGGATTACATTTCAATATTAAATGAATTCTATATAATATTGAAATAACAAACATTATCTAACGGTTCATTTTTAACAATATCGTGAAAATTACATTGAATTAATTTACTTTAAAGTAATGTGACGTGAAATAACTAATAAATAATAATAATTAATAAATAATAAATTAATAAATTAAATACATAATAATAATTAATAAATTAATAATAATAAATGTGACGTGAAATAACTAATAAATAATAATACTTATTTATTTTTAATTTTGACTTACATTAAACCACTTTCATAATTATATATATAAATATATAATAAATATATTTTAATTATATATTAATTATATTTTATATATAATTATATTATTATTATTATATATATATTGACAATTATATCAATTTGTTGTACGTATTAAAGAAACAAAAATAATCAGTTAGATAGAAACACAATTATCATCGGAAATACGTAGATGTATTGAAAAAAGAAAAAAAGCAAGAGAAACAACACGAGCAAGTTTAAAAGAGAAATAGGGTTAGCAGTCTAGGATTGCAGTTTAACAAAGGGTCTCCGGAAATGGGACCGTGGCAAATAGTGCAGCTTGCATGCGGAATCTCGTTTGAATGTGGCGATAAGGATTTTGATAGACGTTCTGAATGTGAGGTGTACGATATAAACGATAGGTTACCTTCGGTCGATATCACACGACTCCTAGCTAGATCAACCTTGTTTCCAACTAGAATGACCGCCCTTGCTGATACGTGGTCGCTACGCCAAAGTGTCTGAAGAACCTCTTCAGCTACTCTCGCAGATGCACGATCCGTTGTTGAATAAACAACGCAATATGCATGTGAGTCATACGAAGATATACAAGTTTCCGGCTGTAATCAGAAATAAACGAAATAACAATTTCTATTTAATATTCGTTTACTCTATTATTATCTTCTTTCTTATTATTCTTATCATTTTATACTTCACACTTTTTTACGGGTTCCAATTCATTTCTTTTCCTAACACTTATTCAATACTATCAAAGAGATTCCATCTTTTTTATCAACTTTTTCGAATTAACAGAACATGTTTTTTGTAAATTCTCGAGTGGGTCACCTAATACATTTTATTAACCATGCCCACGTTGCTTGACTTTAATAATCTAGAAACGTAATAACAATTTCTATTTAATATTCGTTTATACTCTATTATTATCTTATTTCTTATTATTCTTATCATTTTATACTTCACACTTTTTTACAGGTTCCAATTCATTTCTTTTCCTAACACTTATTCAATACTATCAAAGAGATTCCATCTTTTTTATCAACTTTTTCGAATTAACCAGAACATGGTTTTTTTTTGCGAATTCTCGAATGAGTCACCTAATACATGTAGGATTCGTGAAAAAATTGGGCTGTCGGAATTCTGACTGCACCGGGATTCGAACCCGGATATCTTCCGCTTTCCGGGCGACTGGACTGCTTTTTAACCAATTGAGCTATCCAGGGCCCACCGTCCAATCTCCTCACGAACGCCTACTTAAGTGTTTGGCCTGGAGGTGCTCGCATCCCACATACATTTTATTAACCGTGCTCACGTTGCTTGACTTTAATAATCTAAAGGAAATTAGTAATAAAATGTGGGCTAGATCGTTGATTATTTATTATTATTAAATGTAGTTATTAATTCGGTACCTTTTTTTTAATACAAATTTACTATTTATTTATAAAGTAATCGTACGTATCTACGATCATCATTATTTTCGATGACTTTCGGTTCATTTTTCAGGTTACTTGCTTAATTCTTTGACGAAAAAAAATAAGGTGTGACTATTTTAAATGAAATCAATTCAATACTAAACACGTATCGCGTTATTTCTATTACAGCGGATCACAATTGATTAATCTTCATAAAATATATATAAAATTTATTTTATTTTATTATATTATATTATATTATATTTTATATATTTATATATATTACGATCTATGTGTAGTAAAAAATATATCATTTATGTAATAAGAATTATTGATTAAAATATAGTACTATAACTAAAAAGTTTAAAAAGTATCATTTGACCAATCGCGATAGGTTTAGTGTTAATATCAAGGCATCGAATTAACTACTACATCTAATACACGTATATATATATACACATATATGTGTATGTATGTCTATATCGCGATATTGAATATAACGTGTTATAGGGGGCGAGGGGGAGGGGGAGGGTGAAGGGAACAGATCGTTTTACGGTTGAACACGTATCATGGCTCGATGCTTGTCAATGGCTAACACATATGCCTGATTACTGGACTAGGAACGCTTCAATGCTTTTGCAAGTCCTTTCTTACCCTCACCGTATGCGGGAACACCGTATACGATAAAATATATGTGTTCACGTATATATACGTATACGAAGAAGAAGAAGATATATATTGTGTATGTATGTACCATATATGTATGTATATATCTATATATATGTTTAATAATGTATATGTATATGAGTTGTATCGATAAACCTTGAAAAGTGATATTTTCGTTCTGAGTGATCACGATGATGATACAATTTTAGGATGTTTTGTATTTGCTTTGATCTGCCTTCAAACTTTTATATAAGAAGTAAAAAAGAAGAAGTTTTTTTTCTATAGGTAAAGTAATGTAGATTTATTTTAGAAAGTAATAATAATCTTTTGAAGTTAAAAGTTTTATTTCTTTGGTAAAAAGTCGGTCAATTTTTTGCGAAGAAATTTTTTAGTTGTACCAAAATAAAATAAGATAAGATAAATATCTTATACGTAAATATATATAATTATAAATATATATAAAATATATATATATTATAATATTAAATAATAAATAAAAAAATAAATATAAATATATATATTATATTATTTAAATATAAATATTATATTAATATTATATAATATATTATAAATATATTATAAATAAAAGATGAATATTATGACTAAAAATAATATAATATAAGATAAGGTATTATTGATCTTGTTAGATAATAATATTGTTCTGCAAATAAGTCTAATAAAATATCTAATTTTCTCACATTCTTTTTATCTTTATATTCTCAAAATTGAGTTTCGTACACGTACAAAACATACATATAATAAATATATATATATATAAAGAAGACTATTACGGATAATATGAGCTTTCGTATGCGTTCGTAGATGTTGTGCACGCTTATAAAACCGTGAAACTACAAAAAGGATTTCAAAGTTATTGAACAAACACGGCTTGTTTCCAACGTAACGCTATTTTGTAGACATGCAAGTAGACTTTTTACTCTCCTTCTATTCCCTTTACTAACACCGTTCTCGCAAAATCTCGAAAAACCGTGTTTTCTTATCTTTTATACAACGAAATGCTATAATATAATAGTTTGACATAATGAAATCAAAGTTTTCTTATAATACGATACAATAAGCATCTCACCTTATATACAGGATGTCCAAAAACAAGGGAGAAACATTTATTTTGTTTATAAAATAACAGATCTATACATCTTATTTAACTTTAATTTCCATAATATTATTAAAATATATCGATTAATAAAAATAATCTAACATCTTTCAATGTGTTTGTGTTTATTTAAAAGCATACAAAAAAATATAGACCCATAGAATACGAAGAAACAAAAATCACAATTGTAATACTTTCATTTGTTTAAATAAGCATCATTATCTTACTTTCCCTCTTTTTTAGTTGTTTTATTTTTTCAATTCACGTAGCTTTTTGTATTTTCATCACTCCAACAATAAAGGGCCACGACGAGGAGCCCATGACAATAAGCTTAGCCTTATTTTTTCTTTTTTTCTTTCTTTCGTTTCTATTCAGTAAAATTCATGGTTATATTTCATGTGTGAGTGCACGGTGCGTAGCTTATGTAAGAGATATAAAAGCATGATGTCACGGGGATTATGCGAAGGGTTAATACTGGAGTAGAGAGATGTAGTTGGGGGTTGGGTGGTGGGTTGGTGGGGGTGTTAGGAGGGTGCTCGTTCGTTCTCAGAGCTTTACGACGTCCTCGGGCTGTGTCAGTGGTACGTCAACCCAGTTTCATGAGTTCTGTCACGCGAACCAAGGCACCAAGCAAGGATATATCCGCCTTTAAATTACGAGGAAGTCCGCCTGTACGATTTTAAGATTTATGACTATTTGTTGTTGTACGAACAAAGAAAGACAACTACGACGATGATGACGAGTGATGACGTCAACAAAAATACGTCTTATCTCTACTACTTTTATTTGATTTTTTAAAGCTCACCCCGAGTGAGTGAGTGTCCAAACTGACAATTGAATTTTTAAAGTCCACTTTTATTTGTCTCTAAATCAATTTCTAGAAATACTTTTTTTATTTTACGTTCCCCCTTTGATTGAAATGTTATTACACAATACTGCTTTTCTAGCGTTTTAGAGTACCGTAATAAAATTCTTTACGTTTAGTTTAAAAATAAAAGAAAAATAGGGGGACGTTTGGAATTGATGCTGATATGATTTTGTTGCGTTGTTTGAAATGTTTTGATAAATCAAATATTATAGTATTCGTGGGTTTGATAATAAGATAATAGAGGAAAATATTTATTAATGTGTAAGTTGATAAAAAGAAAAAGAAAATAATTTTAATTACTATAAATATATATAAAAAATGTACGTTGTATATGAAATTGTTCGTCAAAGGAATAATCTTGACTTTCTTATTACATTCAATGATTCATAGAAGCCTTTCGAGTAAACGTATTATCGTATTTTTCTTTTTTCGTAAAAATATGAAAATTATTTGTAAGAGAAAACGCGAATACTCTTCGCTATAATAATAATAAAGAAGGAAAAAGAAGATCATATAAAAAAGGTGAATGAAAAAGGTTCGGTAAATGAATGAATGAGGTAGAGAGAGAAAGAGAGAATTTTCCACAAATGAATATTGAAGAAAAAATAGAAACGACATTTGCAAATTGTTCACGGAGGATAATAAATTGCGAATCGTGGAATTATTCGTGGAAACAAATATCATTTTTTTATCTTAAACCAATTATAATATCGCCTCGGACGGCTATGAAAATAATAAAACGTAATAAATGGAAAAAAGAAAAAAAAAAGAAACAAGTAGGAAGGAAAGAAAGAAAGAAAAAAAGAGAAAAGAGAAAGAAAAGTCAAAAATACAAAAGAAAAAAAATAGAATCTAGAGAATTTCTTGATACGTGGAACAATTTCAAACGTTTAACGAAAGGTAATTATTATTCGAAGCAATTATTCCGATCGGGAATACGCCGGTGCTCGTAAAACCCGTCAAGTTTTTTCCCCAACGAAATATTGATTTGTCATATCGGATTATTTATACTTGATTACATTTTTGTATTTTTTACTTTTACGATTAATTGTCATTTTTGTCGATAGGATAGAATTTTTTCTAAAAGCGAAATTATTCTTTTGGAAGTAGTAGAATAATAACCCTGTAAAATATAATTTTGAGCACCCAGGGAAGTAAAAAAAAGAAAAACAACAAACACACGACTCGTATATTATATTATATAAAGAATATTAAATATTAATAGTATTTAATTTTTTTTAAAATGTTGTATAAATTATACATCACGATACTTCGTCGTATTTTCAAACAGAAAAAAAAGAAACAAAGAAAATGAATACTCCGTTTTTAGAAATGACTGGATTGTCCAAAATCAATAAAAATAAATCGTATTTTCTGATACTAGGCCTTTCAAAAATTCAGATAAATCAACTGAATTGGTAATAAACATTCTGATCATCGAATAACTTCCTCAAATGTATCTTCATTTGATGAGCATATTTCAAATCATATTTTATCTTGTATAAAAAAAGAAAAGAAAGAAAAAAATATGTAAAAAAAAAGAAAAAAAAAAATGAAATAATTAGGAATTTTCGGTTATTAATAATAGTTTGGGAAGATGTTACTAAAACGGTGTGTTTCATATTATGTGCTGTTCCGTATTGGACACAGTTATCCTATAAATTCTCTCTCATAAGTATTTTAAGTGTACATCGTAATTTGATCTTACCTTAGATGGCACTTTGTCCGATAAATCGAACGGTAAAGGTGTACCAAGAAAAGTGATTCCCTTGTCGATATATATCGTAAAGTGGGGGCATGTGATATTCAATTTAACGTGTGAAATATAATATATATGTATGTATGTGTGTATATAATCATAGTGGCAGCTTTTGTATATATAATTATATATGAATATGTATATGCATAGTTATATATATATATATATGTTAAACTAACACTTATATATATATGTGTGTGTTTATATCTATTATATATTAATAGTATTTAATGTAGTAGTTAAACTAATACTTATTATATATATATATATATATTAAATATTAATAGTATTTAATGTAGTAATTAAACTAACACTTATTGTATATATATATAACACTTATGTGTATATATATATATTAAATATTAATAGTATTTAATGTAGTAGTTAAACTAACACTTATTATATATATATGTGTGTATATATATATATTTGTAAGTAAATATCCCACGGGAACCGACGTTTCCTAATACAATTTATCCATTTGCGAGAAGCGTATTAAGCTAAGTTAATCGATGCGGTCATGAAAATTTGGAAAATACTCTTAATGCACATTATCTCGCGTATCTGTCTTTAACCAAAGTTGTCGGTTGACCGTTATTAAAACAGAGAGTTCAGAGTTCAAATGAAAATAGTTTATGTTAAAATAAAAAGGACGATTTTCGTATGTTTAAAAAATGGAATATCGTTACAATTCCGTTTTGTATTTATATCAAAGAAGATTTGATTATAATGTTTGAATTATATTATTTGATCTCCGAAAGTGATATATATGAGCCGTTTATTTTGAAAGTGGCCTAACTCCATTTAACCTTAAATTAAGATATTTAAAGGTTTGCGTTTCAATGCAATTAAAAATATACGTAAAGAATAACAATGATTTATGTTGCTTTGTTGTAATGCTTTATTGATAGATAATTTGAAGCTGTACATGTTACCGTGGGTAACTGGAAATAATTGACAAATGGAGTTAGGCCACTTTCAAAATAAATGGCTCATATATATATCAGGGCTTCAAAATTAATCAGAGATTTTTCAATCTCTTTTCCGATAATATATCCTGAAAGAATTTAATATTTGATATAGGTCAGTAAATAAAAAAATATTATTAATGTTATAAAAAATAAATTGTAATAGAAATTTTTGTCGACTTTTTTCATTTAGTTCACTGTCACAATTAACTGGTTTAGAAGCCAATACGATTAAGTGCAGATAATAAAAATGAAGAAAATTAATGTTTTGCAGTGCATTAAAAAAAAAATCAGATTCTCTTCGTTAAGAGGATTTACAAGAAGAAAAAAAATGATTTGATTAATTTGTAATGCAAAGTTCGTGTCGTAAGATTGTTACCAGGTACCAATAGTATTCTTTTGTAGTTTCAATTTCGTTGGTACGCAGTAATAGTCTCATACATTTCGTTGAGATGTTACCTAACAATGGTTTAACCGTGTGTGTGTTCTATTAGTAGCATGAAAAATAGTACATGTAAAGCTAATTTCAAATAATATTCGTTGTGTTATATTATTCCACTGTTGGAGCTTATCTTTCGAAGCTCCATGAATAAAACTTTATGGCTAGCTTTTCTCTCGCATACTTAGAAGTTATTAGCTTTTCCTAACTGTGCTATTATTTTATGGCAAACGGTCACCACCCTGAAAGAACAAGAAGAACAAGAAGAACAAGAAGAAGAACAAGAAGGAGAAGAAGAAGAAGAAGAAGAAGAAAATTCTTCTTGGCGTTCTCTTCGTTTTCTCTTTCGTTGAATATTTGGAGTATGAGTTATGTGCAATAACGTTTTGTGTCCCTTTTATTCTTCAGATGATGGATGCACGTTTACGTAAGTAACGTTAAACGCCCGTTATGAAACGATTAATAAAGATTTCAACTAGAGCACGTAGGAGGTCACAAAATGTATAAGGTAAAGGTAACTAGGGAATATTCTTTTTGAATACACATTGGAATTTAGGTTCTCCTCGTAATAATCTTTTGGATAAAAATTCGAAAACCGAGAAGTTTCATGGCTGCCCGTTACTCTGTGCCTGGTTCCTACGTGGAAACCATTAAAATTCATTCAAAAGCTCGCAAAAAGGGGCATATAAAAATAAAAGAGAAAAAAAGAGAAAAAAAGAGACACAGAGAGAGAGAGAGAGAGAGAAAGAGAGCTTAGGAAAATTTTCGTTAACAATATTTATGGTTTCCTTTTACTTTTTTCTTTTCCTATATTTCTTATCTTTATTTTTATTTCTTTTTTTGTTCTCTTTAGCATCCAATTATCGAATAAAAAGTGAAATGAACGATGAGAAAAGCCTAATACAACTCGGTCGTTTTTTGATGATACGTCCGTTCGTAAATGCGGTCTCCAATTTAAAAGCTTTTGTGTTGATATCCGTGACGGAGACCACAACAGGAAAAAGTTATTCAATTTGAAGCAGACGAGGAGAGAAAGAGGAAACTCTGACCAGTTCCAAAGTTTACGGACTTTTATATTTTTGTATCTCTCTCTCTTTCTTTCTATATCTCTCCATTTATCTCTATTTCAATCTCTATCGAATAACCGGTTTCGAGTTTAAAAGCATTCGAAGTTATTATTATTATTATTATTATTATTATTATTATTATTATTATTATTGAAATCGAAGTATTACGTAAAGAGAGATAGTAGAATATATTTTTATCTTGTTTTTTCTTTTTCTTTTTTTTAATATTTCTTTCGGTAAATTCTTTCCGATACCATTTCCACAGATTTTTTTTTTTATACAGGGTGATTCATCTAAGTGTATGTATCGTTTAAATTATTTATGAACTCTTTGTGTTGTTTTATATAGAAAAGAAATATTTCCAATTAAACGTAATACACGATTAATGGAAGCACTTAATGTAAATATCAGTTTTGTATATCTATTCTACTTTTTTTTATTATTGACATATGAAGGTCACTGGATATGATATTTGACCGTTCGATTAAAAAAGGGCGTTAAACGATGAGTAAAGATCTTTTAAGGTTGTTGCGTCAGGATTGTGCATCACTCTTTTCATCTGCAAAGTTATACATTTTATAATTTATAATACAATGAAGAAAATCTGGGCCGCGACCTTTAGATTTCGGTAAAAAATAAAAAAAGAAAAAACAAACAAAAACAAAAAAGCAACGAATTAATATTATTATATTATTTAATAATAATAATAATAATAATGTACGAGTAATTGAGATAGCACACTTAATGAAATACCTTGTATATATTATTTATATTTTGATTATTATTGTATTTTTATATATGATTATCATTATATTAAATATTATTATTATCGTTAAGTATCGTTTTAGGTAAATCGGAAAAATTTAAAAAACTTTATTTTCAATAGTCACACTCTTTCCCTTTAAATAAATATTCTACCTTCTTTTTTAATTGGATGTTTAAAACAGAATTTTGAACGAACGAAATACAATTACTGAGCTTTCAATACCAAAAATATTCAATAATCAAATTGAATAACCATGGTACGATACCAATTGAACAAACAACAAAATTATTACTTTCGAAAATCGATCTCACGTTGCACTAAAATAATACAATAGTTTTATATCAACAACAACAACAACAACAACAACAACAATAATAATAAACCAAACTTCGTAATTGTTCTTTTTAATCGTAAAATTAAACTGATTTTTCAAGGATTTCGTTTATATATAATAATAATAACAATAATAATGATAATAATAATAGTAATTCATTAGAATTAAGTATGTAACGGTGTTATGCGAGCTTACGTGCGTGCTTGAATAACTTCGTACTTGCATACATAAAGAACAAGCATGAGGGAACGAATCTATTCTCGAGGAAGTTAACTCAACTTGCATTGTAGTTAAATAATGAGGGTTTGTCAGTGAATTTACGTGCTTAAATTTAATCCAAATGGATGATCAAAATGGAAAATCAAGATTTGCATTGTTTAAATATCGATTGTAACATCGAATTTTACTATCTGTGATAATAAATCAATTTATTTTCATTTTAATACTGATAATACGGATATAATATAATAGAATAAAAAGAGAGTCACGAGAAGCAGGACACCTGATGAATATCTCTTTAAATACAACGATTTAAAGATATGAATTATGGATATACATCCAAATTTGAATGATTTAAAAGGACCCCACATAATATCATCAAAAGTACCTTTTTATGATCAGACATTTTTATGTAACAAACAGGGGTACTTTTATATGGATAAATATTTTCAAATAGTACGAACAAGCGTACTCAGGGATACATTAAAATTTCTAATCAATTTTCTTATCAGTTATATAAAACGTTACTTTTCTTAAAATATAATGTTCTTTTTTGAAATCAAATTTACGTCAATTTATTATTTTAATATGTAGTCCTAAAATATGTTTAAGTGTGTAAGAAAATTTGCAAATATTGTATTACGAGAAAATATTGATTGATTTCAATTGATAGTAAGCGTACGAATACTTTTACGATTCACTGTATATATATAATTATTTTTTTTTAAATATAAAATATTATTAAAATATAATTATTTATTTATTTATATATAAAAAATAAAAATATATATATATAATATATATATTTTTATTATATATAATATTTTTATTAAAATATTAAATATTAAAAATATTATAATATTAAAAATATTATAATATTAAAAATATTATAATATTATTAATATATATATTTATTTAAAAAAAAAAATAAAAAAACGATAAATATAAACAAAGAAGAAGAAGAAGAAGAAGAAGACATATAAAACGGAGAGAACAACGGAATAATATTCGTTTCTTTGAAGAGAAAAAAAAATACGAGCATACAGGTTTATAATCCATAAGCTTTGAAACTACGGTTTAAGGTTCTCTCTATCTCTCTCTCTCTCTCTCTTTCTCGATATATCGCGAAAATTACCACTGCGTTCGAGGTCTCACCCTTTCTTATACTCGTGATCCCATCCAAAACCCATCCCCCAAACCCGTTCACTCTACTATCCTAAATTTACTGCCGTTTTCTCTACTCGCGAACTTCTAACGCCATTATCGGCCAATTTCGCTAAGATTTCCTAATTAAACATCGTGATTCTAAGATATTGGATCGTAAATCTCGTTAACGAGCATTTCACATAAAACTTGTAGTTCTAAACTTACTCTCTCTCTCTCTCTCTCTCTTATTCTCTCTCTCTTTCTCTTTCTATTTTAGAGAATTCGTAAAACTTGTAGGATAAATTTTGTATTATCTTGAAACATTTCCGTTTATATTTTTATTTTGTTCTTTTTTGTTTATTTTTAAACATTTCTCTCGACATTATCGTTTATTTATATAGAAATGAAAGTTTTTTCTAGCGAAGGTAAGTCGTGGATGAAATGAAATATTGAAGTTTAAACGCAAGTGTAACGGAAGGTGTAAAGAAAAAACAAAATAGTAAAAAGGGGTGTGTACTGAGATAAGGGTGAGAGAAAGTAAAATAAAACATATGCTGTAAGCTTTTTGTTTATTTTTCTGTGAAAAAAAGTGCTGGAAAGAGTGAGAGAGAAAGAAAATGAATGAAATGGGGAGAACGGGGTTCTCAAACTTTTTCAATTTTCTATCACATTGATAAAAATTAATTTCTATTTTTTATCTCTTTCTATCTTTGATATATATTTTATATTTAAATAATTACACAGTCAATTTTTGTTCTTATAAATCTGTTTTCATCGCGTTGTTTTTCATCGTATTGTAATTGACGAAAAATAGAAAATAAAAAAAAAAGCAGCGTAGGAATATTTGTAAAAGATTGAAATGGAAAAAAGAAATAGAGAAAAATAGAGAGAGAGAGAGAGAGAAAGGGAAAGAAACAATCTAAACAGAATAGGAAGAAATGCAACAGCATTCGGAACATTTCTCTATTTAAATTTACCCTTTGGAAGGAATGCAAAGAAGAATTTTCTTCTTCTTCTTCTTCTTATTCTATGGTAAATCTCGTTTTTCGTGCTACTCGAGAGTCAAGAAAATATTTTTCTCCATATTCTTTCCAAGGGCGGTCTAGTTTTTTCTCATAGCAGGAGGAAAACAACCTTTAGAAGTTATCTTCATCTTATTACGATGGTCTTCTTATCATATTGTTCGCTCGGTAAAAGTAGTTACGTCTCTCTCGTCTAAGCTTTTATCACCATAAGAGACACTTAAGCTAGCTTCCGTGTTTCTTTTTTGAAAATAATTATGCGATATACTAGTATAAAAGGAAAGTAATATAATATAATATTTTATCGACGTATATTTGTTTTTATTTTTTTTTTTTTTTTTTTTAGAAAAGCATTGTTAATAATTTATTTTGCATTTTTATCTATAATAAAATAAAATATAAATATATATATATATATATATATATATGTATACACGTAGGTGTGTGTGTGTTAGTATAATTATTAATATTTCACGATTGTTTTGAAAATATTTTATGCAATATTATATATTATTATATTTGTATAATATTTTCAATGAAATGATATTTAAATAAATATAATATTGTATTTATCTATAATAAAATAAAATATATATATACACGTAGGTGTGTGTGGGTGGGTTTAGTATAATTATTAATATTTCACGATTGTTTTAAAAATATTTTATGCAATATTATATATATTTATTTGTATAATATTTTCAATGAAATGATATTTAAATAAATATAATATTGTATTTATCTATAATAAAATAAATATAAATATATGTATACACGTAGGTGTGTGTGTGTGGGTGTGTGTTAGTATAATTATTAATATTTCACGATTGCTTTGAAAATATTTTATGCAATATTATATATTATTATATTTATATATAATATTTTCAATGAAATGAATATTTAAATAAATATAATATTGTTATCTCAGAGACAAAGTGAAAGTATGATCAACATTTTGTTAAACGATATTATATGCGAAACAATGTTAAATTATTAAACGAAAATAATTATGTATGATTGACGTTATTCGTACTCATATATGTTTTATAAAATAGAATTATTACGTTGAATAACAGTGAGATTAGTGTGTGTGTGTGTGGGTGTGGGTGTTAGTATAATTATTAATATTTCACGATTTTTTCTAAAATATTTTATGCAATATTATATATTATTATATTTATATATAATATTTTCAATGAAATGATATTTAAATAAATATAATATTGTTATCTCAGAGACAAAGTGAAAGTATGATCAACATTTTGTTAAACGATATTATTTGCGAAACAATGTTAAATTATTAAACGAAAATAATTATGTATGATTGACGTTACTCGTACTCATATATGTGTTACAAAATAGAATTATTACGTTGAATAACAGTGAGATTACTATGAGTATTTATTATTTAAAATGTAATTACAGGATTATAGCTTTAGAAATAGAAACTAGCGGAGTGTGAAATAAGTGAGATAATGAAACTATACATATATATATATATATATATACTATATAAATATTTATATAATCCATATAAAGAATAATTGATATAAGATTATATTTTTTTATATTTTTCCACAATTTTTCTATCAAATAATCAAATCGTTTAACGCGTACGTATTACGTATACACACATGTACGTATAAAAAAATGCATACTTATTCATATATTATATTTAAATCAATTCTCCGAACGTTGAAAGATGCAACGACGGTAAACGTTGCGTATAAAAAAAAAGGGGAAATAAAATATATATATATATATCTTTTTACATTTCTGTTTTCCATGTTTTATTTCTTTAGTAGCGAGAAGGGATCACTTTGCATCCGATATTCGGTATACATAAAAAGAAAAAAGGAAAGAGGGAAAGATAAGAAGAAGGAAAGTGTTTGTAAGAATGTATAGAGTATATATTCGAGCTTTACTTCGAAAGCTTTTGACGTTACGAAAGGTTTACGTGACCTCTTAGCGTACGGGGGATGCAACTGAAAGTTGCAGTGAAATCGTTCCTATCATACATCTCGTATTTATGTATTTGTGTGTATGTATTATTATAGATGCAAAAGCTCATATACATAAGTAAATACATCTATGATCACAAATTATCTATTTAAGTCGTGAAAGAATGAGATCAAATATATTACGAAACCATAAAGTTTTGGATTATGATATTAACAAGGGAAAAACCGAGTTTACAAGGGGATACTAATTTCTTTTTTTATAATTTTACATATAGTTGTATTTATTTTTTTATTATATAATATATTTATATTATATAATATTATTTAATATTATTAATAATATAATATAAATTAATTATTAATATTACAATATAAATTAATATTATTAATATAAAAATTAATTAATATTATTAAATTTAATATTATTAAAATAATTATAATTAAATATTATTTATAATTGTTTTTTATTTATAATTTATCAGGATTATATATTGTACAAGCAGTAATACTCTGTTGCGTGGGAACTTAGGTCAAATGTAAATCGTAAAATATTGGAAAAAAATTGTCCCCATTTCGATCATATTAGATATTTATCTCTGACGAAATAAATAAAAGTATTATTTATTTAAGAAATGTACTCTTTGTTTATTACGTATAAGAGGACTGAAAAATTCTGAGTTTACCACGAGGATGATTTTAACATTTGGAATCTCGTTTTCTGCATAATTTGTTTATGTTTTTATTAAATGTATTTTTATTTTTCCTTTTCTTTAATATTTTTATATTTAATATTTAATTATAATAATTTAATATTAAAATAAATAAATAAATTATAATTATTATAATATAATAATAATTATAATAATTAATTATAATAATTTAATATTTATTGATAATATAAAGATATTATTATATAAACTAATCACGAATAAAGTGATATACGATTGATGAGAAAATGGTATATTATTTTTTAAAACAATAAAAATCTTTGAAATTCTATAAAATCAAACACGCGTTGATCTGTTTTGCTGGAAATCGTTTCTTCTAACGAGTACAACATTTCAACTAGTACCATCGAATTAATTATTCATCGCGTAAGAAAATCTTTCTCAGTTTACTTCCATCGTGATAAAACATTTCTCGTTTGACGTTTACATTCGAATTTCTCGTTTGACATTTAACGTTAACACTTCTAACTTAATAAAGCTTGCATTGAAATATCCCGTACGAAATTCGCGTTAAACTTGTAACTGTTTGACGTTTATTCTCCCCATTGAAACAATCTTTGAACAGTAATTAAAGTTTGTAAATATACTCGCCTAACTAATTAGATCCTGCGTTAAGATTTAAAGCAACACGTATATACAACATGTATATTATTCGATATAAATTTTCTCTGAACGAGTAAACGATTTGTTTATGGAGAAACAATTGCATATTTAATTTTCAAATAGACAATATTCTATAAATTATAATTATTCAAACAATATATTAAATTCCTTATTTATTTAAATTCAAACTAACGTATGTTACAACAACAGTTAGAAATAATCAATCCGTTTAGAACTTGAAACGACAACCTGACTAATTTCTATTGAAATTAGCACACTCAATTTAAAAATATACTCGCCTAACTAATTCGATCCTGCGTTGTAATTAATATTATAAAATAAAAATTATTAAATTCCTTATTTATTTAAATTCAAACTAACGTATGTTAAAACAACAGTTAGAAATAATCATCCGTTTAGAATTTGAGACGACAACCTGACTAATTTCTAGTGAAATTAGCACGCTCAATTTAAAAATATACTCGCCTAACTAATTCGATCCTGCGTTGTAATTAATATTATAACATAAAAATTATTAAATTCCTTATTTATTTAAATTCAAACTAACGTATGTTACAACAACACTTAGAAATAATCAATCCGTTTAGAATTTGAAACGATAACCTGACTAATTCTAGTGAAATTAGCACGCTCAATTTAAAAATATACTCGTCTAACTAATTCGATCCTGCGTTGTAATTAATATTTATAAAATAAAAGTTATATATTAAATTCCTTATTTATTTAAATTCAAACTAACGTATGTTACAACAACAGTTAGAAATAATCATCCGTTTAGAATTTGTAAACTCCAACGTGACTAATTTCTAATGAAATTAGCACGGTCAATTTAAAAATATACTCGCCTAACTAATTCGATCCTGCGTTGTAATTAATATTTATAAAATAAAAATTATTAAATTCCTTATTTATTTAAATTCAAACTAACGTATGTTACAACAACAGTTAGAAATAATCAATCCGTTTAGAATTTGTAACGACAACCTGACTAATTTCTAACGAAATTAGCACGGTCAATTTAAAAGTATAATATCATATTAAATTATTAAAAGGTAATCTCCGAAATTAGGATGTAGTCTAATCTAGACGAACCTAATCCGACTTTGTATTTAGTTGGAACATAACTATACATACATAATATACGTATACGTACATTAAGGTAATAGAAAAAAGGGCAACTATAAGTATAGGCTAGCTCACTGACTTCAAGGAAGAAGAAAAAAAAAGAAATAGAAGAAGAAGAAGAAGAAGAAGGGAAAAAGAAAAGCAAAAAAGAAGAAGAAGAATAAAGAAAGAAGAAAAAGAGAAAAAAAAGAAAAGTTTCTTTGAAAGCTGCCAAGCCGACGAGGTCTGTTTCGTGATGCATAGTAGCCCGAGGGTTGCAGGAAACTCGAGTTAATGGAACCTGTCATATTCCATACGTGCTTTAATGCAGTGTGCTAGCTAGAAGGGTGGTGTACGTATGGGTTGAAGGCCTTCACAAGAGAGAGAGAGAGAGAGGGGGGGGTGGGAATCGTTGAAAAGGGAGGAAAAGAGAGGGTTAAGAGTAAAAAGAGAAAGGGGGAGGAAGGGGGAGAAAGGAGTAGAGTGGTTTCGTGGCTGGAAGAAGCCACGGACGCGTGCGACCTATGCGATGGATGTGGAATGCACCTACATCTTTATATATCTTTACTACTACTACTACTATTTATGTGAAAAACGTATCATCTTAGTGTGTATGTGTGTATTATAGCTTTGCGAATGGGATAAACTCTGGGGAGACGAGAACGAGCTCAAGTATGTCAATGGAAAGAAATAAATCTAGTGAACATCGAGCATTTATCTTTTCCTCGAGAATAGAAAAGGGATAGGATGGATGGATGATAGTCAGACGAAATGAGTTTTCTTTTTTTTTTTCTACCAATAATACAATTAAGGTTTTTTTTTATAATGATAAAGTAATATGGAAGATAAGGGGAAAGAATAGGATGCGTTTAAGTAATGCATTATGCATTAATAATGCATGCTAATAATGCATCAATGCACATTAGATGAAATTGAAAGTATGGAATTTTGGTGTATTTTGCATAAATATCTTAATAGATTGTATATTATCTATGATATACTATTATTCGTTAAGCAGAAATTATTCGATTATCAGGAATTTTGTGGATAAGGTAAATCATTGAAATTATTTCCTTCATTGTTTTGACTTTTTATAGTTTGTGTTAGTAGTTAAAAAATGAAAAAAAAATGTAAGAAGTATATTACGTTAAATTTGAATGGGAACTTGATCATTCTACCATAACACGACAGACACGATATACGATATTTAATTGTGAATTGAAATCATTCATTGAAATATTATCATTCACACTTTTTTAATGATACTATTATAGAAGGAAGATTACGGAAGGAAATAAAAATCGATGATATTTCATTTTCATCGTTTCTTATGAATATTTTAACGAACGCGATATCGTTTAGAAAAAAAAAAAAAGAAAAAAAAGAAAAAAAGAAGACCTTCTCGGTAAAGAATCGAGGTAAAGATGATTGAATTTCATCGTGTCATCCTCGTATTTATATTCATTGACCGGAAAACATTGATGTCAAGTATTCGTGAGATTTTTCCTTAACAGATAGTATACTCGTGGTTTTTCCATATCGTTTCGTTTGTCGAGAGTTTCTTTGATGTATAAAATATCTATTAATCGATCGTTTAAAAGCTCTAGGCAATGAAAGCTTATACAAATGAGATATACATTACGAAACTCGAGCTTTCCTTTACTCAAATGCTAATTTCTCTTCATAACTACATACACATATATATATATATATATAATATAAACATACAATAATTTATATATTTATTTAAAATAATTATTATGTTTGATATAGAACGATTTAAAAAATAAAATCTTTTTCACATACATTGATAATAAATTAATATATTGTTGATTAATTAAATTAATGAATAGAACACGTAATTTTTATTTGAAATACTAATGCGTATCTATCTATATATATATTTATTTAAAATAATTATTATGCTTGATATAGAACGATTTAAAAAATAATATCTTTTTCACCTACATTGATAATAAATTAATATATTGTTGATTAATTAAATTAATAAATAGAACACGTAATTTTTATTTGAAATACTAATGCGTATCTATCTATATATATATTTATTTAAAATAATTATTATGCTTGATATAGAACGATTTAAAAAATAAAATCTTTTTCACATACATTGATAATAAATTAATATATATTGATTAATTAAATTAATGAATAGAACACGTAATTTTTATTTGAAATAATAATGCGTATCTATCTATATATATATTTATTTAAAATAATTATTATGCTTGATATAGAACGATTTAAAAAATAATATCTTTTTCACATACATTGATAATAAATTAATATATGTTGATTAATTAAATTAATTAAATTAATCTACATTCATATAAAACGAGTGATATATATATTATTATTGACATTAATTGAAAGAACTCTATCCAAAAAAAAAAAAAGAAAAAGAATATTCTTTATTGCAATTGACACGACGTGATTTGTGTGTTTTATTTTTTTTTTTTATAGTTTATAATATCAGTCAGCTTTCGAAATGACTATACCGTTCAATCAGTCGCATAGGATTTTGGGCTTTGAAAGCAACATTGAAACTTTTCTGTGTTTCCTGTGTCTAGGATATCGAACAATTTCATTGATACGTTCCGAGTGTAAAAGAGTGCAAAAGAAAAAGAAAAAGAGACGGATAGAGAAAGAGAAAGAGTGAGAGAGAGAGAGAGAGAAAGAGAGAGAGAGAGAGAAATAAAAGTAGAGGAGATCAGATCGAAGGAAAAGATCGATAGATCGTTTTACAATACGCGCACCTGTGGTTGACGTGCTGGAAACTGTCGATATTATGATAGATTTGCCAAAGGATTTGGCAAATCCTCAGTGAAATCAAGGGGATGGAAAAGGGTGGAATAGGGTGGAAAAAAATAATCGACGTTTCATGTTACTTCGCGTTCTCCCTTTCTTCTTTCCCCCCCCCTCCACCGCAGATATTCTCTCTTCGTCTTTCTCGCGAGTACTTTTTTTATCTTCTTTTTTTTTTATTTCTCTCAAAGCAACCATGAAACTGAGCAACTTGGCGCACAATTTGCATAGAAATGTTATCATCTTTGAAAAAACCTTTGAATGAGAAAATCAGTCGCAGTTCTCTACGTTACCCCTGCCGATTTCGAACTTTGATTATCGACTAAAATGTGTAAAAGTATATTAAATTATTCAAATAATTGTTAATTAATCGAAGGAAACGTGTATCGTTGTTTAAAACCACGGAGTATATGATCTAACCCCGTCCCCTTCGAAATATACCGTTGAAATGGATTATTGTCCTCTGTGAAAATACTTTTATTAAATGTTGTTTATAAGACCTTCCAAACGTTGCGCATGTGTATAAAGAGAATATTTCATCTAATAAATAGAATTTAAGATTAAAACGTTCTGATTTTAGTATTTTTATTATTTTTATGTAATTATTTTAATGCTCTTGCGCAATGATGACATCGAGGGTAAAATTTTTCTATAATATAAGTATAGTGCATTAGTGCATTAAAATAATTGTTAATTAATCGAAGGAAACGTCTATTGTTGTTTAAAACCACGGAGTATATGATCTATGAACCGTCCCCTTCGAAATCCACCGTTGAAATGAGACGTTGTCCTCTGTGAAAATACTTTTATTAAATGTTGTTTATAAGACCTTCCGAAAATTAAGCATGTGTATAAAGGGAATCAAATTCTTAATAAATAGAATTTCCTTATTTGGAAAGTCATATAAAGAATATTTAATAAAAAGTACTTTCATAGAGGACAATGACCCGGTTCAACAGTGGTTTTCGAAGGGGGAGGTACACAGATCATATATTCCGAGCTTTTAGACAACAATAGACACACTAGTATCGATTAATTAACAATTATTTTAATGCATTAATGCACTCTACCTATATTATATATATCTTATATATTTCAAATTATATTAACAATATAACAATAATATATATATTATTATAATATTATTATTATTTTATTAATATTATATATATATTATTGTTATATTGTTAATATAATTGTTAATAAATTTTTTTTAATATATTAAAATACTTCGTAAAAAAATAAAGCTTATTTATTATATTTCGTGCATGGTTTTAAATCTAATTTGTGCGTACTTCAAAAGCAAACATCAGTTTGAAGTATTACTGAATTATTATATCTTGTCAAAGAATTACTCTAGTTAACGGACTTGTATTCATCCTATTAAGTACATTCTCTCTTCCCATTGAACTGTTCTAACTCTTTATCGTTTCTAACAAAGGATATAATCTTGGTAATAAGAAACATTAAATTCCACGTATAGTCCTATTTAAACATCTCCAGAAACACAACGGGAACGTTTCCAAAACTAATAAAACTTTTTCAAATTATAATTATTATAAATACAATAGGAGTAAAACAACCTGATCTAATTTCCCCAATTAGAAAATATGTTTAATTATCTGGAAAGTGGACTTTCTCGAATATTAATATTTTTTTTCGTGCACTTCTTGTCAAAATGTTTTATTGCAAATTCGATAATTTAATACATAAAATATAATATATAATATATAATATATAAATAATATCAAATATATGTGACCTACCTAATTTTTAATATATTTTTTTTGTTCCTAGATAGTTTTTTGAATTTTCAGACGTTGCAAACTCGTCATTTTGATATTGGAAAAAGGGACAGGATTTATAAATCATATATATTATATTTCATTATCTCGATTAAAATCGTTATTAAGCGCACAGATTTGAAAACATTTTGTATGTAATTGTCAGGTACGTTGAGAATATTTTCGTTTAAAATAAAATTCTGCGATATATGATGGTCACGGTGCCGAGGAATGTTACCCATTCAGCATTCCCATCCAACGTTATGTAGTAGTTTGTCAAGAAGGATTGCTGCTTTTTGTCTTCATACGAGACACAACCCTCCAACATCCCTATTAAATGTCAACGGTTGTTTGAAGAGTAAATTTCATACTGATGGAACCTCCTTTAAGGTCATATCTACTGATAACCTTCATTTATTATATCTACCATCTTATTTTATTCGCGTTAGATAAAATATTATTTTCCTCGAATGATTATCACTATCCGATTGTGAATCGCGACAAATAAATTCGTCAAGATAGTTGCGAAGAAATATGAAAATATTGGACAAAAAAAAATTCTGTGTTTCGATTAATTCTCGAAAAATAGAAATAGTAAAAATGTAATAATTGTTCTTGAAATTTTTTATGGGAAATTGAAAAAGCATTAAAGACACAGAACTAAAGATTTATTTTATATTTTGTTGGTAAAAAGAAAAAGAAAATAGAAGAGGAAACGTGATATACCTTGTTAAACGATTAAACAATTAAGTACCTTCCTCGTATCGATCTAACGAGAATCTTACACTGTTAATTAATTAAAATTATAAAAAGGAAAAGAAGATAAATTAATATACGATCTTAAAGTAACGCGTAATCACATATATAAATATAAAGAATTAAGATAAATCGATTTTTTCCAGCTCGTTTCTTTACCTTTTATTACTTTTCTCTCACGTATAAAGGTAAAGAATCGTTTTAGGTGCTCGGCGAACGATAATTTTTGTCATTTGTACGAACGACCGCATTTATCTTTTCTCGACAGAATAAATAACAAAGGAAAAAATATGATAAAAGCGAAAAACCATTAATAAGAGTCAAAAGGGGGGCAACAAGTGAAATGAACGTAAACGAATATCCAGCAATACGGTTTATTATAAGTCGGTGATATTATTTTTTTACAAAAAAAAAGAGAAAAAAAATATTTGACCAGAAAAAGTAATTTCTACATTTAGTTGAAAAAAAAAAAAAAATATGTTTGAAAATTTTTTGAGTGATATTAAACGTTATACATGACGCTTTATATATGTGAACACATATATACGTGAATAAAATAGGAGGACAGGCTTGGATATCGATTAAACTTTGCCACAAAACTTCCGGCCACGTTTTTCCTTTTTTCCTTTTTTTTTTCTCTCTTTTTTCTTTTTTTTCTTCTTTTTTTTTTAAGGCGATCAAGAAGTAGGCTAACTGAACCGCGATTTATCGGGTGGAAAAACCAGACAAAACTCTGTACATGCTTGCTCGTTCGCTCGGAAAGTTACTTCAAAACGGATTATTCCCTATATAATAGTGTCGAGTGAATTTTTTAACAATAAGTCAACGAGAAGAATAATACCTTTTTCGATTATATTATACGATAACTTCAAATTAAAAAATAATTAGTTATTCGTAAAAAATTGTCGTTGAATTATTTCTTCCTCTGATTTTTCTATTTTCATTTTTTATTTATTTAAACTTGTACCTATCATATCTACATATAACTTAACTAAAACATTTACCTTCATTATTCCTATTAGTAACCGAAATTTCTATACGTGTATGTGTCTGTATATTTACAGCATTCAATTACAATCTATCGAATGAAGATATTAAGTCAAGTTAGGTTAGTACCGGCGGGGTTAAAAATACTATCGAGTATTATTAGGTTTTACTGTTTGCACAGTTTATGATCTTAATGGACGGATCCCCTTTACAAATATATATGCTGGAGTTTACCGAAAAAAATCAATTCTGACAAGTAGCCCTTGTTTTTTGTTTACCCAGTATAGCGTATTCTATTCAATCTATTGTATATGTTAATATTAAATGATTTTGTTGTTGTTTTTGAACACCCTATATTATATTAGAGACTAGAAAAAGAGAGCACAACACGTAGACTCAACGTGGACTCACGTAACACCATACTCCCCTCTCCCCCACCTCCCCCACATAGGAAGGCTTTTAATTAAGGAACGAATTCGATTGAAATCGTCTAGCGAAGCATGACAACGATCTGTACTTTCTATGCCTTCTCTACCTTCCCTTCTATCTTTCCAACCAACCAACCACCACCCCCCACTCCCACCCCCACCAACTATACATACAAGACTTCTACATCCCTCGACCAGTCACTTTTTTCGGTATCGAGAACGTAGTTCCAGTTTTACGTCGTTCTTTTGATGAACGATGCGCGAACTCGCGTGCTCACTCGACCAGGTCAAATCGTCGAGAATGGATTTTAATTTAATTCTTCTCTATCACTCTCGAAAGCCACCCCTCCCTCCAACCCACCCACCCTCTACCTAATTTTCTCCGAACCTAACTAAATCTCACTATCTTCCTCATTCTACCTTAACTTCAAATCTATTTCTCTTTATCTTTCACTCTATCCATCTATCTAATTATCTATTCATCTATTTATCTATTTATCTATCTACAATAACGGATTTAAATGGCCCAGGAAAGGGTTTCGAATTTTTAAAATGTTTTTTGGTCTAACTGGTTCCACGAAAGTTAAGTTGTATTTTTTTTGTCAATGAATTTATTCAATGTCTCGCGGTATATGAATTTTGAGATTACTTTTCCTCGTTTGTTTGTTTGTTAATAATTTAATGGGGAATTTTATTGAAACTTTTGTTTGTTTCTTTTTTTAACTCGAGTTTGTGGGCTGTAATATTTTGACAGTCAGGGGGTTCCTGACTTCACTTGATTCGTTACTGGCCATCTATCTATCTATCTATCTATCTATCTATTTACCTATCTAACTGTAACTTTCTTCGTCATTCTACAAAGACACGCTTCGACTGTCTATCATATGACCCTGAACAAATACGATTAACGCTGTACCTCTCCTCTTTCGCTCTGTCACGGCCATTATATCCACCTATAGGGACACCTAGCAAGATTTTTCTTTTTCTTTCGTCATTTTTATATCATAGGACTGTGTGTGTGATAACAAAGAAGAAAGAAAATTGATCAAGTCTCAAGTTATGTTACAAAACGTATCTTATATTTTGGTTGTTTTCGAAAAAAGTGATAAAGTTAAGCATTGATAACGTTAAATCGGTATCAATGATATTCTATTATATTATAGGTATACCACTTTTTCATTTATGTATGATAATGAATTGAATGAATATGACAATTAGAGTACCGTTGAAATTTAATGACATCGCCTTGCGAATTATTGAATAATTAAATTCATTTGAATAATGGCGATACGATCAATTTTAATACATACGTCACCGCGTATGATTTATTAATTTCAAATTTCAAAATGTTCATTCACTTTTTGAGATTTTCTACTGTCACATTGTTCCAAGGGGGGTACGTTTTTATTTTTATTTTTATTTTTAACATTCTTCTTTCTCGTTTTCAATATATTTTCCTCGTCGATGGTTTTCTTCAATTAATCATTGAAAAATGATTTTTCTTCTTTGATATCTTATCAATTAAGTTTAAATGAAACTCACCGTCATTTCTGTGCACGTTTGGTCAATGAACGTTAACTCGGACTCCTCGCCGGCCAACAACACGCTTACAGTTTTCTCACCGGACTCGTCATCTGAAAATTCATGAAAAAATGTTTATATTATATAGATGTTATGGTCACGCGAGGACGAAAGGACAAGGACATCATATTGCCGAGTTAAGAACACGTAAACACTCTTGGGATGTATAAAATATATGGTAAGATATAATTTCGTTTCTGTTCAAATCACTAATTATATTACCTTTCGTATATATTGAAAATATTTGCTAATTTTTAATTAATATATATATAATTAATTAATTATATATATATATCACACAATTTTATAATAATATTAATTAAAATTGAAATAAACAACAAAAATTATTTTCGCTTAAATATTGTTGCTTTTCGAATATAACTTAATATTATTTAATAATATTATTTTAATATTATTTTAATTAATATAAAATATAATTACTCGAAAATGATTGTATCATTCGTTTGACTAATTTGTAAAGAAAATTCTATGAATTCTAAAAAAAACAATACAAAAAAATAGAAAGAATCTTGTAAATATTACAAACTCACCGATAGAAGTATCGTAAGCGTGCAAATACTCCGACGTCATAAATTGAGATACGAGGGAACTTTTTCCAACTGCAGGTGCACCCAACATCAAAACTCGATAAGATGCAGGATCCTGGGATGCACTGCTCTCGCGTGAACTCGCAAGTGAGCCCGCTGCCGAATTTCGTGCCGAGCCAGGATAAGAAGCCGTCAAATGTTCGGTGCTGTATTGGAAGAAGAAGAAGACAGAAAAAAAAAAAGTAAAACAAAAATAAGAGGACGACGGAGACAATAGTTTTTCCTTATTTTTAAGATAAATAGATCAAAAATATTATCCTAATTTTTTTTTTGACGTTCTAATAACAGCTAAACGAGATATCTGGACCATTTGTGTTTCTATTATTCATTTTTTTTTTTCTTATATCATACATTTTTTGTCTTTATATAATTTCAGAGTTTATGCACACCGCTAAAATACTGCGCACAAGTAGTATATATGTATATACTATGATGATATACGTAAAAATACTATAAATAATATATCGTGCGTGTAAAAAGATAATTAAAAAATAAGTGTGTATTATCATAGTCAAGTATTTATTAGTAGATACAAAATATTTCGTCCAGTGGTCAATAAAGAAATAAAAGAAAAAAAATAGACGTATGTATATATCTCGTAGATAATAATTTAATATGAATTTAATAATAATAATAATAATAATAATAATAATAATAATAATAATAATAATAATAATAATAATAATAATGAAAATAATAATAAGCAGAAGAAGAAGTAGAAGTAGAAGAAGAAGAAGAAGAAGAAGAAGAAGAAGAAAAAAGAAGAAGAGTAATACTAATTACTGAAAAATGAGGGACGAGCGTACCTATAAGCAACCGGTTTGGAATCTCGTAAAATCTCCCTGAAACAGAAGGCGCGAGAATCTCTACGTGTTATGCCGAAAAGCAAGAATTGTATGGGATAATTAATTAGTTTTAAGAAAACACATACAAGGACAGAGAGAGAGAGAGAGAGAAAGAGAGAAAGAGAAAAATAGAAAAAGATAGAGAGAGAGAGAAAATGGAGTATAAGTAGAAAAAGAAGTAAGAAAAGAAAGAAAGGAATAAAGAAAAATGGAAAAAAGAGAGAAAATAAACATAAGAAGATATCAAAAGTGAGAAAAAATCGATTGCAGCGAGAAAACCGTGTACGTGTACGTGTATGCTATGTATCTATGTGTGTAACGTGTGTAATTTATCTGTGTGTTCGTGTGCCCCTTGTGATTTCTTCGAGACTCATTAGTAAATTGAGCGTCGTGTGTGTTTGACACACATGACGTATTATTGTCGACAGGATTAGTGTTTTCAAAGAAATTTCAAGGGGAAATGATTGAGAGAAATAATAATAATGATTGCAACAAAAGTAGTGGATAAAAATGTCACCACTTTTGTCAATAAAATGGCTTTTTAAATTGATGTTTCTCACACGTTTAAACGAAAGATACGAGATAAGAATACAAGGAACGTGTATAAGTGCCACGTGTGTGTGTATATGTGCGCGTGTATATGTATATATATAATAAAAGGTGTGCGCAATACCTGAATTGCTTTATTTGTTTCATATTATTAAACGTTGGAAGCAAATTGAACATAATTAATATCGTCGAAGAAGATAAAACAATATTTCCTTCCTCGTGCGAATATTCGTATTAGCGTGCTCCTAGAAAACTAATCCAATTAATCGTACGGAAACTACGCGTATCATGCAATTTGTCGTTCATTTTCTATTACACCTACGCCTATACTCTCTAGTCGCGAACTGACTCTACTTATAAACATGCATTGTATATCATACGTGAGCAATCTATTCACGCTTCAATTTTCTCTCCTTCTCTCACTCTCTCTCTCTCTTTCTCTTTCTCCGTTTCTTTCAACTGTCCTTTTCTCTCTCGACTCGTATTTTATACCAGCAAACATTTCTTAAAGTACGTATTCGTATTTTACATGTGCAGTTATATAAACAAATATACATATACATATATATTAATAATTTTATTAATATAATTTATTATATTTATATAATATATTTTTTTTATATATTTATTATTATTATAATATTAATATATTATATTATATTATATTATAATAGTAATATATTATGTAGGATTCGTGAAAAAATTGGGCTGTTGGACAGACTGGACCGGGACTCGAACCCGGATCTTCCGCTTTCCGGGCGACTGGACTGCTTTTTAACCAATTGAGCTATCCAGGGCCCACCGTCCAATCTCCTCACGAACGCCTACTTTAAAGTTGGGTTGGAGGTGCTCGCATCCCACATATTATAATAATATTATTAATATATATGTTATATATATTATTATATATATTAATAAAATATACATATATATTAATTCTGTGTACAAATTCGTCGATTATTTATCATTTATAAACTTTTTTCAAATTGATATACTACACATATGTAATGCGTTTAACTTATATACACGAATAATATATATATATTTATAAATACAGTGTCGAATAAAATTATTGGCTCAGATTAAATTTTCTTATATGACATACTTTGTTGTAAATCCTTTAAAAAATAAGGTAAGAGAAAACGTACAATTTTCTATTGAATTTTTTTCTTTAGTAAATTTATATTTTTTTAAAACAATTTTTTTTTTTATTGAACCTTTATTTAATTCGAGTAACTTAATATATATATTTGAATTTTAGACTAGAGAGATATAATTGAGAAAATAATTCAATGAAATCTCATACTTTTTTTTTTACAAATTTATACAATGCTTTAGAAGAAAATCGATTTTTGTTTAAATACTTTTATTTATTGTTAGTACTGTATATATATATACTATGTATTGATACGTACGTATCAATAGTGTATAAATATATCTGTGTATTTGTTTAACAAACAACAAATTGTACCATTACGTGTAAATGAATATTTCAATGTACGATTTTTACTCGTTACTTGTGCAATTTGTTTAATCGTTTATTGGTTAAAACATCACGACCATGACGATATTGGTTTAAACAATAAAATCGGTGCTATGTGACAATTCTATAGTTCGAAGTTTACTTTAGAAACTCTGATAGTGTTTAGATAAAATTATATGTTCAACAGGATTAAAAATATTTATATACGTAATTAATGACAATTAAGAAAATTATATTTAAATATATTTAAATTTATTAAACTATTGAGATTATATATGATTAACGTGAATATTTCGATTACCTTATTTCGTTGAAACTTCCTATAAAATGTTAAAATTTTGATAACGAACTAGGATAGTATAGGAATGTTTGTTGATTGTTTAACGACTAGACCGTAAACAGGATCGGATATCCGAAGAAAATCAAATTTCTAAACATCAACTCACTATTGTTTGTGTCTACTTCAAACTCAGGCACTCGACAAATTATATTCAAAGTTTCAAACTAAACTATTCTCTACATTTAATACTTAGTTTAGTTAGAACATTTGTTTACTATTATATAATATAACATTGTTAATTAATAAAAAATTATTCGAAGGATGATGATTCGTTGATTATTTTTACATAGAATGATCGAAAAAATATGCTTTCCCACATATCTGAAAATATGAATTTTAATAAAACTTTGCAAATATTGAAAGTACATTTTCGCTTATGCAAAGAACAATTTTGTTCTTTTTTTTTTTTATCGAAAAAATATAGGTACCTTTAATCTTTGTTAATTGGTTTTTCGATATAACTAGTCAACCGTAAAGGACAAAAATTCTTTGAATGTGTTGAAATTGCATCATATTTG
The DNA here is from genome assembly GCF_010416935.1 of Polistes fuscatus. Classification (NCBI taxonomy): domain Eukaryota; kingdom Metazoa; phylum Arthropoda; class Insecta; order Hymenoptera; family Vespidae; genus Polistes; species Polistes fuscatus. The sequence continues at coordinate 2,601,452 of NW_025113053.1, forward strand.
AAAAACCTATTAAACTGCGAACGAAAAATATTGAGAAAAAAATGCGTACTTGTTAATAACATATATGCTACATATGCATATATGCATATATGTAGAATGTATATATGAAAATAACATGGTTCATGTATATATATATATCAATTTTTCTCTCCAATATATAGAATAATTGAAATAATTAGAATATGCATTTATTCAAAATGCAACGATATGACGATACAAGGAAAGTATCTTTCGAAAATGGGAATTGAATTTCGACTATGTTTCTCATATCGTTTCTTCATTAACATTTTATTTCCATATAAGAAACTTTTCCTTGTAAATAATATATACATATATTAATATATTGTATATAAACTATAACAAGTAAACGTTGTTCTAAAAATATATATGTATAAATAATTTTCTTATAACACGAGAGAGAGATTTAAAAAATTGTGGAAGGATTAATTCAGCGTGCTACATTTTTAAAACTAAAAAACTTATTTGAAAAAAAGTTATTTACAAAATCTGACAAAATTCGCTTTAGGGTCTCTAGAATATTGTGTAATAGTTTATAATTTTAAATTAAAAAAGAATAACACTCACACACACACACACACATACACACAAATTCAAACATAGTATTGGCCTCGATTAAACCCACATTGCCAAAAAAATAAGAAAATATAATTTCGTTGAAAATATCCAATCGATGATAAAAAAAAAACACGAGAAGTAGTCATCGACGAAACGATGGGAAGACACACAATGTTGATGCATGGTGGCCATGCTCTAGGGTCCAACGCGTGTGTCTACGTCACCACATCACCACACGTAGATTCATGCGTTCGATCTAGAGAAACGAGCCAAAAATAGAGATAGGCCACCAGTTTAAAGTATCTTGTCCCTTTGATGCATCTCAGCAGCGTCAGCCAGGAACATTCGTTCCAACTGGAACTTCTAAGTCCTCAATTGTGCTCGTTTCACCTTTCTTTTCATCGATCTTGAATGGTATATAACTACCTAAGCTCATGATTTTGATCCTGATCGATCGTATATACCTATCAATGTCTATTGTTGGTTCCAGTCGATTGTAACATTCTTTTTCTTTCTTTTTATCGTACGCTTATACAATCTATATGTTATCGTTAAAGCTTTAAATCCGTTAATTCGTGAAACAATTATACTGATCAGTGAAAAATACGAAAGAAGATTTTTACATTACATACTTCAGCTAGATAATATATGAATTTATGAGACGACTAATTAAGATATGAAATTGATATTTAAATACGTAGATTAGATACGATTGAATTAATTACCATAATATTGGTTTGGAAAGTACAGAAAAAGATAAGAACAAATAACTACGAACATTGTCGTAGGAAGAAATGTAGACTTTAAAATTTGATAGAATTATAATATAACTATGATATTTATCTATTAGACTCTCTCTTGAATTCATATAAATATAACCACGTTATTTTCTAATACTAATTATTTTTAAACACATAATAAAATTCTTTTCTTATACTTTTTATTCCGAAATCATACCTAGCCGTTTCATAAATTAACCGAATTATAAACTTTAATGGTATACAATACACAATATAAAAAACTTAAGTTTCCCTTATATATATATATAGGGTCAAAAGTTTGTAGTTATGATCATTTTGTAAAGAAAGGAAATGGATAATGAGTCTTCCAGAGAGTATATATTCAGTCACACTATTAAACTCGTTGACGTTATACGAGCATGCGATGGAACTAGGGAAAAGAAGAAATAACGAGAGGAGAACCGTATGGAAAATTTCGAAAGGTTGGAAACGTTTCAAAAAAAAAAAAAAAAAAAAAAAACAAGAAGAATATACAATTGCTTACAATTAGATGCACCAAGGAGGATAAAGGTAAAAAAAAAAAAGAAAAAAAGAAAAACTCACCTGGAGTTGCTCGATGCGACGCTATTGTTGGAACGAGATCTTCGACTTTTTAAGGAATCCCCTCTATTAACCACACCTTTCCCGGTAATACTGAAATGCCTCAGCCTGTAATATTCTTCTTCGACTCCTGTGTTCGGCATACTGGCCACCCTCGACCTTTGCTGCGGAAGACACAAGTAATTTGGCCGACCGGACGATCGGCTACCTGGAGTTTTCACCGACTGCGAACGACTGTGATGTGGACTTCCATATCTGTGACGGTGGATTTCAAAGAGAAAGGTATCGAGAGGCCAATAGGGATAAACGATGAGGTAAATGGTTTTAGGTACCCATTGGAGGGGGGTGGTAGGGAAGGGAAAAAAACAAGGAAATTGGTTTTTAAAACGAACAACCAAGATTTAAGCTTAATATTTGATTTTATCAGATTTCTTTTCTTTGATTTCTCTCCAATTCTTTTTATTATTTTTGTTGTTGTATTAAAAGCAATGGAGGGGGTGAACAAAGGGGTAAATGCGTATATTATCAAAGAAAATAATGGAATGAAAAGAAAAAGAAAAAATATTGAAGAGAGAGAAAGAGAGAAAGAGAAAGAAAAAAGAAAAGAAAAGAAAAGGAAAGAAGAGAGAGTGAGAGAGAGAAAAAAAACTAAGAGGACGAACCTCATTTCAAAGTCGTGAATCTCCTGTAGGGTGAGGGTGTTCGCAACATCAAGCAATTGTCTCATATTTTCTTCTCTTCTTCTCGCATCCGCGTCCGGATGTAAAAGAATCGTAGCAGCTGGTGCATCCAACGAAAGGGACGGTTGTTGGACCACAATGGTCGCCTGAGTTGGTCTATTTTTTCCACCGGCGCTCCCTCCTTTTTTTTATTTCGTTTCGATCGTTTAGCATCGATATTTCAAAAAGATCAGCAAAAGAAAAAAGGTTTTTCGTTAGAAATTTGTCTATATATTTTGTACAAGTGTGTGTTCATATATATATATAATGTATATACAGTATAATAAATATTAGATTTTTAGCAATTAATTCTCAAGGTGTTTTAATATTAAATTTATTGCATGAAAATTTGGTTTTTTTAATTATTAAAAAAGTGTTTTTTTAATTATTAAAAAAGTGTATTTTTAATAATCGATCAAACTGTCATAGAAAATAATAAAAATTATTTCGACGAATAACGAAACGTATATGATTATTTTATAAATAAATATTAAATTTGTTTTTTTTTTTTAAAGTTATCGAATTCCTTGCTATATTTAATAATATATATATTTACTGTATATACATATAATTATGCGTGTCGTACGTGAAAATAAAAAGCTGTATTCTCGTCGTAAAAAAAGATTCGCCGGTATTATTAGAAATTTTTCTTCTCTCCTCGTTTTCTTTCCATACAACTTTTCTTTTCTTTTCTTTTTTTGCTTTTTTCTTTTTATTTCTAGTTATCCTTCTCTCTCTCTCTCTCTCTTTTATTCGCGTACTACCGTAAGCAGTACTTTCAAACGAAAGTTACGAGAGAATAGTGGACGATAAGAAAGAAAGAAAGAGAGAGAGAGAGTTGTTTGAATTTTCACGAGGTAGGAATGAATCGTGGCGGAAGTCATTTTATCTCGCGTTTTTCTCACGTTACCGGAGAATCCTCTTCTGCGAGAGATGGGAAGCAAAGAATCGTGTACTTCTAGCGGAACTGCCAAGCGCGAAATTCGAGAATCCCTTAGTCGTCGAATGGCACATTCGAATTTGTTCTTATGTCGTTCAACATCTAACTCGTGTTATTTATTTTCTTGTTTTCTGTACTTTTTTTTCTTTCTTTAATCCTTAATTAAATTCCGACGAAAATTACCAATTTGTTTTTTTTATTTCTTTTTTTCTAGATTGATATATACACGTTTTACTGTATATATTATATTATATTTAAAATTATCATATATATTATTATATGTATATTAATGTAAAAAAGAAAATATTATTTTGAGTAAATAATTTCTAAGAAATTCATTCGAAATAATATATTTTGAAAATTATTATTTTATTATGCGTTAAACTGAATTGGTGTATATTATTACCGATAGGAAATAAAAGAATTCATTTCTAAAGTAGAGCTACGTTATATTATTTTGAGTAAATAATTTCTAAGAAATTCATTCGAAATAATATATTTTGAAAATTATTAATTATTATGCGTTAAACTGAATTGGTGTATGTTACCGATAGGAAATAAAAGAATTCATTTCTAAAGTAGAGCTACGTTTTAAATATTCTTTTATGTAGGAAAATAGTTGAAATTTATTTTAAAAAATATTCTATATCGTATATTTTGGAATATATTTGTATTATAGAATATACGTACAAGTATATGGTGTATCTAATGTATTAATAATATAAAAACCCAACACATTAGATACGAAGTACATTTTGAAATCATTTTTTTTTCGTGAATTACGTATGACGTTTCATTTTCCTTATTTCCTAATTCGGCTATTTTGTATTTTTATATTTTTCTTTTTTATTTTTTTTCAATTTTTTCTCTTGTTTCGCGTGACGACAATTCCGCCGTAACGTGTTGCGCATGGTGACATAAAAATTCTTACGAGAGTACAGTATTTTTGAAATTGTTCTCGAGAATATTTTTCGCCCGACGAAGAAAAAAAAAAAAAGAAGAAAAATATTTGAAAAGGGAATAAAAAATAAGTTGGTCGAATCTGTTCTAGTTTTTTCTTTTTGTGGGCTGGGGGTGGGTGGGGAGGAGGTGACAAAAAATTGTTATACTCGTGAATCTTTTAACTTGTCCTTTTTGTACGAAACAATTTGACATTAGGCCAAGTTATACAAAATGCTACATGCTCTTTCAAACATCTAAAATTTAATAAGTATAATTTAAAGAATTTCATTTAAACAAAGTACCTCTTTATATCTATCGTTGAATACTCGGTTATATTTTATTTATTATATTATTTTTAATATGAAATATATTGAAATCAAGTTTCCTTTCATAATTTATCATTGCATTTTTACAGATACAATTGTTTCATAATAAAAATAAAATACTTATATACGCACGTAAGAAGTTATACTTCTTTGCCGTATAAAAACGAATATAAACTCAATAACCTCAAAAATAACTTCAAAAAACAAATTCAAAGAAAAAAAATAACTTAAAGAAAAAAATAATCATTATTAATAAAAAAAAGAAAAAGAAAATATCAAAATATAGATAACAGTCCACACTAAATATAAGAGAGATATATCGAATTACTTGACGCGTCAACAATCATGGCGCGGTTACAGCATTAGTTCTCGCTTCGAACATTTAAGTAAAGCGGCGCTGAGTACGATTAGTATTTGGATGGGTGACCCGCTTGAGAAAAAAGAGGGGAAGAAGAAGAGAAGACAACTTCATGCCGTATACTTGAAATCGCTTTTCCGCGCGTCGTAAATACCGACAAACTTCATGGTGTCGTTTTTCCAGACGCTCGGAACAAAACATTTACATTTTTTACATACTCTATATTATTTACATACTCTATTACTCTATTACATACTCTATATTATTTACATACTCCCCATTACATTTTCCCCAACGCGCCAAAAGAAGTATAACTTCAAAAAGTAATATTTCGATGTGTTTTGTTTGGTTACTTGCATAACTTGGTCTAATTGTCAATGAACAGGTAATCTAATTGTAACAAAAAAAAAAAGAAAAATAAAAAATAAAAAGACAAACGATATATTCTCGAGAAAATTGATTATTGGGAGATCGTTCTCGTGATTTTCATTCGTCAATCAGATTATTATTTCGAATTCCGAGAACTTTCTCCGTTTAATAAAATATCGAGTGACATTTATTAGCACGTCGTTTAAAATACTATCGCTAAAAGACGAAGCGTGTCGTGTGTCTTCGTATGTGTGTGTGTTTAATATGAAGAAGTAGAAGAAGAAGAAGAAGAGAAGAAGTAGAAGAAGTAGAAGAAGAAAACTTGCAAGCATATTTTTATTTAATATTTTCTTTTTCTTTTTTTTTTTCAATTTTTTTTTTACGATCAACAGTAGCGTAGCTATAAATATATATAAGTATATATATATAAATATATATTTATATGTGTGTGTGACGACGACGACGACGACGACGACGACGACGACGGGCTTCTCGAGACGAAAATTGAATGTTACGTTTCTTTTTCACATAACGTATAAAACTACGCAAGCGAAAAGCTATGAAATAAGAAGAGAAAGAAAAAAAGAAAAAAATAGAAAAAAAAAAATATGATATCATTCAAGTATCTCATATGTCGTAGAAAATATACACATATATATGCAATATGCTTCTAAAACACGACCAGGAGCCACGAGAATGAACGCAATAATAAAATAATAAAACGTACAAATAAAAATAAAAGAATCAAAAATAGCTGCTCTCTCTCTCGTTACTTTTTTAGTCAAGCTAATTGTTGGGAAATGTAAAAGACAAAATTCGTCTAAAAAAAACCATCATTATCATCTAGCTACGTTCCTGATTTTTGTTTTCTCTTTTTCTTTTTTTTCACATTAAAAAGAAAAACATAAAAACACCAAAAGGCAGTGGAGCGATAGTGCCGTCTTGTTTTTTTTTGTTTTCTTTTTTTTTTTTTTGTGAAACACACTCTTTTCGTGACTAATAAATATAAACGGGTTAACATTCAAGATACGCGTTGCTAACGAAGACAACAACAACATAACAATGACAATAATAATAACGACATAAATAAATAATTAATACAAAAAATTATAATAATAATAATAATAATAATAATGAAAATAATAAAAATCATAATAATATTGACAAAATAATAATAATAATAATAATAATAATAATATTAATAATATGCGTTTTTGTTGTGAGATTTAACACGCGTGCGCATCAATGTTGAATCCACACTGCTATTCGCGATCAAAGAACCTGTTAATTTAACTTAAAACATATTTAAACATATTTATAACACACACATCGTAAAATAATTTTCGTAAAGTAGCGATTCACCTAGGTAAATTTCATTCGAGTAATACGCATATTGTTAAACGAGTATAATAGATATTAAATCAACGACACGTGCTAGACAAATGGAAACATTCACACGACGATTAACATCGCGAGATACCGTATTTTAGAAATCTCAGTTAGGTGTGATATATTTTTTTTATAAAATTAGTAGATAAAACATTCTAATCAAATAGTATCATTCCATACAGTTAATTATAATATATATCATTTAATTTGATTCAACAAAATAGAAAATGAAAGATATAAGTGTCTTTAAATATAAAATAATATAATATAATATATATAAATAATATTATAAATAATATTATTTATATTATATAAATAATATAAATAATAATAATATAATAAATATAAAATAATACGATAACATGATGTGATAAGATAATATAGGTGAATATGAGAAATCCATTAATAATAATAATAATAATAATAATAATAATAATAATAATAAGTATCCTTTGGTTATTATGTTTCGAGAACGGAATACATTTCAAAAACAAAAGGGATGAAACAAAGAGAAATATAACGCGCGTTTCTGAGACCAGCAACTACAAATTCCCTTAACAATCTCTATAGGAGTAAGATCAACAGAGAACTTACCCATAAACAATAACAATAAGCGAGCAAGTTTATAAGTTATTTACGAGTTTCATTATGGATACGTGATGCTATTTCTGTTTGCGAACAGTTCTGACCAGTGTGGACCCAACATAATGATGCGTTATGTAATACGTATGTGTGTGTTTATAATTTGTAATAATACATTTTACTTGGAATTTATTTTTTTCTTTTTTTAATTATTATCGAAGAATACCGTTCACTCGTGGATAATATTTAATAGTTTTCATTTAATTGTGCATTTTCTCGATTTTCAATTGGAGAAACAGAAATGTTAATTGATACGATTGTGTGATATGTTACACACACATACACACACGGACAGTAATCTATGTATGTATAGAAAATTCAACGAGAATTATTGTTAATGGCGAGAAGGAAATGTTTGATCTCGGTTGAACTGAATGGATTTGTTTTTTTTTATACGAAAATGTGTACAGCGAGAAAAAGAAAGAAAGAAAGAAAGAGAGAGAGAATAAGAGCGAAATAAAAATGAGGAATCAATACGAGAAAGAGAGAGAGAGAGAGAAAGAAAAATAAAATAAAAGTTATACATGTATGTATAATAACTCAATTTAATATTCGGATATCATGGATTTTGAAATATGATTTACCTGTACACTTACTTTGATTTGGCGTACATCGAACGAAGTATTTTTTCATCGTGCGTCCCATTTTGGCTAATAATACATACGATATCAATAAATTTTGCAATTTTAAACTGAATCACATATCATTTTTATTCAATATGAATTTTTCTCAACACGGAGTTTATGTTTTTGCAAAATAATAATAATTTTGTCAAATAGGTCAAATTACGTATTAGAATTTTTGTAGAACGAACAAGCTGCAAAAGATAAAGTATGTCAGAATAATTTAGCGACACAGAAAAGTGTAAACGTTATCTAACATTTCATCGTGTTAAGAAGAAAATAAATCAAATTTATGTTTTTGATAATTACAAAAAGTGTATTACTTATGTTTAATTTAAAAAAATATAAGAAGAATTTTTTATAATATAACACAATTCTAACGATAAATAAATGTATAGGACACAATCATATTTAAAATAACCATGGTGTTCGAATATTAAAACGAATTACTATTTAAGGAAGAAAAATGTTAATTCATAGTGAGAAATGGTGTGTTGGATTATTTCAACAAAAATTAGTATAGTAATCGTGTTTAATTATTATTATTCTACGTTTCGATCGCGTGATTCGAAAATATTTGTTGGATAGAATAAATTCATTTGTGTCGTTGTTTTTTTGTGTACGTGTACGAATAATGACAGACGAAAATAATTAAAATAAAACGTTAACAAACGTTTCCTTCAAAGAGAAGGGGATAAAAAAAAAATATGTGAATGGTATTGAAACTCATTGCCGATCGATCTGCGTTAAAGTGCTGCCTGTTTTTTGTAGCAATGGGATATAACCAATTAAAAAAAATAAGGACAGGTCTGTAAATAAATATTTTTATGCACGTATGTCTTTTTCGATATATAAACATTTAACGTAAGTTAATTTAACGATACGTTTGTAATTCATTTTCGAGCATTCTCTTGATGAACGTTAACACTATAACTTTTAAATAAAATTATAATAAATAAAAAATAAGATAAAATTAAATGTTATATAAGAAATAACAAATACAATTAATAAATATATATTTAAATATATCGAGAAAAATTAGGGGTGTCGTAATTCGTATAGTACTTATGCACATACGTAATTTAACAAAATAAATATTAAGAAAGGGAGGGATGAAAAGCAAATAGATAAATTTAATTCTTTAATTATTGCATTAAAAATAATGGAAATGTTTTTCTAACGTAAAATCATCAATTAAAAAATCATATTTAAAATAACATTTTGAAATCAGTCATTTTGACTGATTTGGGATTGTTTCAGTGTTAAACGTTCGTTTGAAAAGCTTCAATGTTATGTTAACGATAATATCTTTATTTGTAAGTTTTCATTGAAATTAACAAAAAAATAAAAACGAATTGTCGTTAGGTGTCACTTTCAAATAGAAACTTTGACAAACATTATCGAGTTACACGATACTTACTAAAACTTATATCAACGAACTTACTACTTGCTAAATTACACACACTTCGTCGATGTACATACATAACAAAGTAAGAAACTTCGATCGTGTTCTAAACTTGATATCGTATTTGATGCGTATGCATCTGCAAAAGTGTATATTGTCATAGAAATTTAGAAATTTTCTAATTATTATTCAATTATAAAATATTTCGATTAAAAAAAAAAAACAAAAAGACATACGATATATTTTTCCTTTCGAATGGAAATGGGAAAATAAAGAAAATGAAAAACAAAACAAAACGAAACAAAACATGATGAAAGAAAAAATAAAATAAAGGAACAAAAAAAAAAGAAGACAAATCGTTAGAAAACGAGAGGAAAAAGATAAGCCCAAGCGCAATTGCAATAAGTATAACTTACACGCGAGTCAAAAATCACGCTACCATCAAAAAAAGAGAGAGAGAGATAAATAGAGATAAAGATAGAGAGAGAGAGGAAAATTAGATCAGAAACGAGCCATCAAAATTAACGGATTTTCACGTTGATATATTTTTAAGAAAAACATTTTGTTTCCTTTTTTTCTAAGTTGTCGTCAAACTAATACCATTTACTGCTACTTTTTTCCTATATTCTCTCATTCGTCAAATTTATTTGTCCCATTTTATCTTCCCCCCCCCCATACACACACCCACACATACACACATACACACGTATCTAAAAATATTTCTCTCTCTCTCTTTCTCTCTCTCTCTATTTTGAGGGCTGATAGAAGATAAAATGTCCAAAAATTGTGGACTGTTTTTGTGCTTGTGTGCACGCGTATGTGTGCATGTATTAGTATACCTATTGCGCAAAACGGGAAAAAGAGCTTGACCCATGAATGAATGGTTGAAACGAGGGGATGAGACTCTGAAAGAAAAGAACATCAATTCATTTCCTTAGAGATCTCTTTCGAGAGATTTAACGACATTTCTCTTAGGGGTTGTTGATCATCGATCTTTATTTAAAGTTTCATCGCGTTGGTTTATCGTCCCTTTACCCCTTTACCCCCTTACCAATTACCCCCACCCCTTCTCGCAATTGAATTTTCCTATAATCCAAGTTTATAGGATATATACTTTTATTTATGTATTATTTACTATTTTCTTTTTACATTTATCTACTTATTGTGCGTTACTACTAATATAATGATAAGTTTAATAACAATTACATAATTTTAATTTTTGTTCTGTTTTATCTATATATTATATTGTACTTTACTGTAATTAATGGCCTTTAGGGAGCCTAGGCTCTAGGGTCAATAAAATATTATTAAATAAATAAATAAATAAAAATAAATACAACTGGAATTTATAACATCCGAAAACACAATAAAAATATATTCTCGATTGTTTTATTAAACGTTATCGAGTGTTTTATAAACAATCTATGATAGTTCAGATTTTGTTCGAACGACGAAAAAATTGATTTAATTGATCGGACGGATCTTCTCTTCGTAAACACTATTTTGATCATTTTTCATTCCATTTACGGATTTCTTTTCGATGAATTAAACGAACGAATCGGATGAACGATCGAGAAAAAGCTACGAGTAATCGTAAAATTATCAGTTTCATCGGTCAATTGATTTTCTTTAAATATTACAACTATCGAACCAATGAAAATGACTGATATGAAAATTTAATTTAAAAGTTACTCCTATCTGAGCTGTTTCAAAGTCTAATTATTAAAATATTTGTTAATTTTATTGTCAAATAGATTGATGTTTAATTTTTTTTTGTGTATAATTGAGAAATGAATTTCTTGAATAATTAGGCTTAATGTTACGAAAATGATAAACATATTTGTGGCCGTTGAATGATTTAAAGATACGACAAAGTATATAAATTAATCAATTTTCTTGACTTTTTTCTTTTTTTTTTGTTTTTTTAGTAAAAATGATCAATTTGGCAAATGAACGGTCCATTTTAACGAGTTTCCATTAATCAAATTTTCTTCAATCTTTATAATTATATTTATGAAATAAAATATAATCTAAACTTACAATTAAAAAGTTTTCTTTTTCATATTGAAATGAACTCGATGTTTTTATCCGCGTAAGAAAAAAAAAAGTAAAAAAAAACTGCATGAAACGAATAATTCTCATAAATCGAATAAACTAGTTTAAATCAGTCGTTTCAAATCAATAGCCCGAGAGAGACAGACAACAAATCTATATTATAAGCAGAACAATAGCATAGTCATTTATCTCATTTTCACTTAATAATAACAATAGTCCATTTGAATCATTCTCATTGCATAGTCCATTTACAATGTTTAACAAGGCTTCTTCTCTTTGTATTCAATTTGTCTCTATAAAAGCCTTAAAGAAACAGAACCGGAGAAACAAACCAATCAAGATAATAATCAATTAATATATAATACTAATAGAAATAATAACAATTAATATATATATATCAATAAATATCATGCAAAATGATATAATTATGAGAAAAATTAAAAACATTTCTTAATCAATAACGAACGTAATGGAAAATAATTAATAATTAAATAAATAATTAAAATTAATAATTAAATTAATATTTAAACAAAATTAATAATTAATAAAAATTAATAATTAAATAATAATTAAAATTAATAATTAAATTAATATTTAAATAAAATTAATAATTGATAAAAATTAATAATTAAATAATAATTAATAATTAAATAAAAAAATTATTATATAAAATATTTAAAAAAAGAATTAAATAAAAATTAATAATTTAATAAAAAGAATTTTACTTTCTTCAAGAGAGAGAGAGAGAGAGAGAGGGAGAACAATTCTTTTAATTGAAATCGTTTATACTTTTAATTAAAAAGTTCAAATATGCGCTCAATTGGAAATGAATCGTTGACATTGTCAAAATTCGTTGATACAAATCTAAGATCTATCGAGTTAATGAAATAATCTCACGATATAAATAAAATAAAAAAAAAAAAAAAAATCTCTATAATAACGCGTACTAATAATTACTCTCTCTTATTGTTAGTTATTTCACCAAAGTTATTAATAATACGCGAAAAAGGAAGCACAATGATTGGTTTACTTCAAAGAAAAACAAATATAGGAAATAAACTTTGTAACTTTATCGATTAAGACGAAAGCAATTTAATTCTTTACCTTTTCTTTCTTTCTCGAAACAAACGCGTGATAATTCGTCATTATTTTTCACTTTAGACACGTTTGAAAAGTATAATAAATATATATCGAAGTGTAAGATATTAATATATAGAATTTGGAGAAAGAAGTTGGTACGTGAAAAACGATAAAATTAATCGCGTTAGAGAAGCTTGGAAAAATCTTACAGGTATTTCAAACATATATACACATATATACACATATATACACATATGTATACACACGAACTATATATAGTGTGTGTATAAACATATTATATATATATATATATATATATTATATTGTATGTGTATATTATATGTGTATATATATATATATATTACACACATATATATATAAATAATAAAATATAATATATACATAATAATAAAATATATATATAAATAATAAAATATATATATATATATATATTACACATAGTATACTATATTATAGTATATCTATATATATATAAATAATATGTATTATATATTATATGCAAATGACTATACTATACTATAATATATAGTAACATACCGTATATAAGGATAGTATATAAGTGTATATAAACTCTTAGACTAACGAAATGGACCGTATCAGATTATAACGAGAACAAGACATCGCTTGCTTGCTTTATAGAAGGGAATGTCGATTATCCGTTATCCCCCTAACTCGATAGAGCTTCTAGTTGAACATAGGAAACTTTAAATAACCCACTCTATTTAGTAATGCAGTACTTTAAAATGAAAATGCGATAACGAGACATCCCTATCGTTAGATCGTGGAATTTTATCTTACTCTCTCTTGTCTAACTAACGTATCTTACGTTCATTTGAATTTCTTTGTTTTATCCTTGCACTTCCAATTACGCTCATATCCTTTAGACGGTATTACTTTTTATAAAATTCAAATCAATTGTAAATATGTGGTAGTACGTTTTAATAAACGTGAAATTGATCGTTGCTTCGCGGTGAGTAAAAAAAGTTGTTAATCTTGATTAAAATTCAATAAGTTATATTCGTTTGATATCTTTTGTATAATTATTGGAAAGAATTTGTTCAAATATTGACAATTTTTTAAAATTAATCATATTTTTAATGGATCTTTACCACACAATGTTTCATTTTAACAGAATTATATATTATATTTTATGTATTAATTAAATTAAAACAAAAATGAAGATTAATGAAAAAGAAAATAACGAAATATAACGAGATCTACTTTTTAATAAGTGGATAAGAATCATAAGCACGTTTTTTTTATCCTCCAAATTGTCACTGTAATTTTCATCATTCATTCTTGAACTTTTGCAACATTGTTTTTTTTTTTTAATTATTTATATACAAAAATTTTATATAAAAAAAAAAAAACAAAAGAAGAAATATGTGAAAACGTTTATTATATAAAATTAATTATCGTAAAACAATAATCTCTCTGTTAAATCCCATACTCTTGGAATCAAATTTTCAATGAATTAAAAAATTAGAAATCTATAGATAAATGTTGTTTTTTTTAAAAGAGAAAAATAAAATTTGTGTTCTTACCTGCCGTTGGCCTTCCTCGACCTCTGTTTGTTGTACCGGTTGGAGTCTGTACGTTACAAGATGTTTGACCACCAACCAATGAAATATCCAATGGATTCGTCGTAACATTAATATTTGGTTTCTTCTGTTCAGCATTGTATTTCGTATCGACGCAGTTTTTTTCGCAGGATTGGGTTACCTTCGTCAATGACGTGTGATTAGAATTAACATTGACCAATGCACCCTTGTCAATTTGTTTTTCTTTTGTTGCCATCAATGCCAGCATCGAGCTTATTTGATTTGGATCGGGTTGTCCGGCATCCACCGAGCCTCTCACTGGAGTACTAAATCAATATTTTCATTATTTTGTTTACTTCAAATAAATTATGATAATATAATAACGTATTTTTTCATATAATCATATAATAATATAATATAATAATCTCAACGAAACACACTATTTTTGCATGTTATTTTACAATCCAATGAATTTATTATCCGATATAATAAAAGTATACAATATAATTAAGTATTAATTTATAATATATATTATAAATTAATATATATTAATTATATATTAAATATAATATATATATTAATTTATATAAGTATATAAAAGTTTATATATATATATTATATACTTTTGAATGAATAAACAAAAATTTAAGTATCTTATGTTAGATTAAATGTAGGTATTGGTAATTGAAACAAATTATGTTTTTTACACAACTTTCAAACACGAATTTTTCTAAAACAAGACCCAATGCATATATATATTTATAAAAAAAAGAATTCGATTAAATTAGATAAAACGTTGATTTGATAAATATATTTCATCCGTAAAAAATACTGTATATAATATATATATATATAAATTTGTTAATTACCAATTCACCATATAATATAACATACAATTATTTCGATATCTATTTAAAAAAAAAAAAAAAATATATAACCTTTCATTCCCCGATAATAGAAATTTATTTAAAATATTAAATAACGTAAGAATACTTTTTTATTTTTTGACGTCAGTATTCTCTCGTTTTCTCACTCAAATTTCCTAGCCAATAAATTCCATTACGATCCGATAAAAGGGGGATCAAAAGTTCAAGTAAAATATATATATATATATATCCTTTCTTATTCCTCCCGTGTTAATCTCATTCTATTTCTGGTCTCTTTTTATCTACATCTCGTTCTGTCTGCTGGCTTCTATCGAAGAATTTTATACCAGTAAATGTAGTTCTCTCGCAGTTAAATTGCTGATATTATTTCTACCGAAGCAACCTCGCGTAACGAGCCACGAAAATCCGACTAATTGGGCGTCCGTTTTATTCTCAATCTGAATATCTGGTAAAATTATATAATATATATTACACACATGTGTTATCTGCCCAGACTTTTTAACACATATATATATATATATGTATATGTGTCAGTGTTAAATTATACGATTCAGTTAAATCTTGGAAATTCTAGGATATACTCGAAATAATTAATCCTTTCTAGGGAACGCATTTTATAAAAATTTAATTATATACTAAAACTAATAATTATAGGAAATAACGATGTTATATAATATATATATGTATATGTATATGATTTCATCGAGAAATGATTTATTTTCATTTAAACGTGCGTCTATTAACGAAAAAGAAAAAAAAAAGAACCATATAATTTAATATATATATCATATTATTTTATTAAAATTTACCAATCGAACAAATTATATCTATATTTCTATAGATTATTCGATATTCGTATAAGCATTAAATTCAAATAAATATTTATTCGATTGGATATTACTTTAATACGACCGAATGAAATTCTATTTAATAATACTTTTATTTATATTTTATATTATTCATTAATCGAAGAGAAAATGATGTACACCTTGATTAAAGCATCGCGTGTTTACAAAGGACAAAATAAAAAAAGAAATAATAATAAAAATAATATAACTGGAAACATGTAAAAAACATGGAATAAAAAGAACGCTAAAGAAAGGTTACCTGAAAAATTCGGCAGCCCTTAAATCGGGAAGGGGTGGTGTTCTACCGCTAATGAACGTGAACCTAGACTCTTGATGAGCTCCAATCATAGGGGTGGGTGGGGGTGCGCCCATGTCGTCGACGGTATCAGTAGTCGGCGACATGGTAGTACCACCATGGTGTTGGGCAGTGCTTGCAGTGGATTGCACGTTGGCCGTGCTTTTGGAATTATGTTCTACGTGATTGGAATCGAGCTTTTCCGATGGAAGAACGATTTGTTGCGTGCAAGATGAATTGCTTTGCGTGTCCTTCGACGTTGGCGCGACAGGTGGCGGCGACATTTCCGGTGGTACGTCTATCAAATCGAAACTGTCGTCCGGTTGTTCCCCGTCCGTCGTTGTCACCTGCAACACACGATCATTAATTACATTTTATTACAAAAATTAAATTATTAGAAAAATAAATAAATCTTTTACTCGACTCACTTTTTTTTTTTTTTACAAATTGTGTTTCGATCATTTTTTTTCTTCGTATTATTTATTATATTATTACGTTATTTATAAAGGTCTTATAAATTATAAAATTAATTCTCGTTTATTTGCGAGTTCCTGCAACGCGTTATTATAATGATAATAATCGAGACGAATTATATACCTTCTTTTTTGTTTTTATTTAAAAATATAAACTATATAAAAATTATATATATATATTTATAATATATTATAATTTTATATAATATATTATATAATTATATATACTATATTAAAAATATAAATTTATATAAAAATATAAAACAAATATATATATATGATGAACAAAAATCATACGGCATAATAATTTGTTATGACCTTACTAATAAATAATTAATAATAAAACATAATATTTTTCGAAATATTTAATATTATTCACAGTAAATATATATATTGTACCTATATATTTTATAATCTCATATAAAATAAAATATGCGCATCGGTTAAAATAATGAAACCCGAATGACACAAATTTGATAGAAGAAAAAGTTCTTCGAATATTTATATCCCCAATTATTATTATCCATATTTTAAAATGGTCAATCAATCCTGTACCTCCTCCTCCTCTTTGCGTATAATTTCCGTATATAACCACGTAGCAAAATCTTTAAGGATCGATGGGTTCTTCTTCGTTCTTCATCGTTTAAGGACGTAGAAATTTACTACCCTCGAAGTTTAATTAAATCAAATCGAGAGACTCGATCGTGCTTTCTCGACGTACACAGATGAAAAAGAAAGTTTCATTCTCGTCAGCAAAGCTCGTGGGTTGGCTATCACACGTACCAATGAACAGACGAGATGATGGTAGAGGTAACAGCTACTTTCGGAAAATTATTAATTTCTTGCTCGTAATAATACGAGGTAATTTACCTTCTCTCTCTCTCTTTTCATCCCACCTTTCCCACCCCCAACCCCCGCCCACACCCCCTTTTCTTTTTTCACCTCTCAACCCAGGCGTAACACGACTCTCTGATGTAACCATGGAATATTAAAACAGTTCGCGCGGCATTCGTTTTAAACTGAATTTCATAGAAGGCTCCCTTTAATCTTTCAACGCTTTGATTCATACAACTTTAAGCTGGTACATTTAAACTCTAGCAAGAGATGCAAGAACAGTCGTTATTTTACAAACAATGAATGTCACCTTCGTTACGTTTTTAACGTTCTCTCGAGTCACTTATGTACTTTCAACTAACGCAGTAGATAGGTACCTCACCTTTCATTATGATCGTAACTCTCTTATACTACTGGCTTCCTTTTTTTTTTTTTCTTTCTCTCCTATCCTACGAGAATGAAATGCTCCTTGACCGTACGGGGAAATAATAATAAAAAACAACAAAAAATTCAATTACGTGCGGCGATACTCGTATCTCTTCGGGAAGAATTTATTTTGTTTTTTTTTTGTCTTTTTTTCATCACGAGAATTGTGTAGGGTAAATTTAAGGGGTGGGGAAAGTAAGACGAAGGAAGTAAATGTTTGAGAAAGAAAGTAATTTAAGGGTTTTTCAAAATTAAATACATTTTTCTTTCGTGTTTTTTAATATATATGTGTGTCCTTTGAATTATCATGTGCATCCATATTATTCCAAGTATTTTATTGAATTTTTATAGTGTTTCTGTGTTCTGAAGTAGTTAAAAGTTTCTTCAAAGTATATTTTTTCTAATTATAAATATATCTCATTGTTTTAATGAAGTTTAACTCGATTGAATGCAAATTTTCTACAGGATTCTTAAAGTAAAATGATCTTAGTAATATTTGTGCAATTTAAACTTCGCAATTATCGAAACCATAATAATTTAGTTAACTGCAATTTATGCTTGTTTCGAATATATTATCATCATTATTATTGTTAAAATGAATAAAGTAAAAATGGTATGAAAACAATATGTATTTTTTGTTCTTTATACTATTCGTGTAAATTAATGATGAATGTGAAAAAAAAATACGTAAATAAATCTAACGTATTATGATATAGAAGATTATTTTTTACTAACGTATCGATTTGTTGCAACGAACAATGGAAAAAGTTGATAAAAAATAGCGCATATTTGATGACCTTACAGAAACTTTCCCCTTTAATCGTAGACCACATTTCTACATCACATTATTTCACTTCCTCTTCATCTCCTCTTCAACCATCTTCTCCCTTTTCGAAATACGGAAACTAAGTTAGTGGGTTAGACACAGTCAACTTAGAAAATCATTTTCTATGTAACATAGAAATTAATTTCAACCATTTGGAATAAGTTTCTTAGATAGATCGATCGAATAGTTAAACGATCATAATAATAATAAAGTTTTACATAACATTGAATATATTACTTGAAACACACGTAGAAACTACTCCTTTACGACACATTTTCCTTCAAATTTCTAAAGGAGAAATTCGAAGATAAGATCTTTGAGTGCTCGTATTTAATCTACGACTATTATTTCTATTACTAAATCATTTTACAAAAGAATATTATCGTATTTTTACTCTCCTTTTGACTGGTTCGCGTTTATTTCTCTGCAAACTTATCAAAAAATCGAATAAAAAAGATAATTTAATTGTTGCAACGATTTCTTTTTAAACAATTCTTCGTGTGACATATATAAAAAAATTACGAATAATGTTTTTGAGAATAAGATTGGAGAATTGAAATTCAAAATGGAAAATGGGAATTGAATTCGTAGGAGTACAATTACCGGAAAGTTCTTGATTGGTCCGATTGCAATTTAACTGGTTGCACCTGCCAAAAGGGATTATGTCTTTGCTAAATTTGACCATTAATGATTTTCTAATAAAACTCTTTAATTGTATTATACAAATTCCACTAAATTAGAAACTCATTTCCAATGAGTTTATATAACCATGAATATAGATTTTATATAACTAATAATTATTATATATATATTCTCACAATATTGAGAAGTGAATCTTCTTCTGGAGTTAATTTAAACTCTCAGAAGGAGAGACTTTATAAAGTACGAAGTAAGGAATTCAATAAAACACAGAAAAGTAGGTATAAAACGTTTAGAGTTATTGTCCTGTTATGTTTAATGGACATTTTTGCGATTCCTTAAGAGCTCAATGATATCAATTTACTCCAATTAATCAATTCAAATAAAATCTCTCAACATTATATTCTAAATAAATAATGAATATTATTAATTAATTATTCGTCGAATAATATTGTAATCCAAATAAAATAATTAATAAATTAAATATAGAATATTAATGAAAATAACTAAATAATAATGATAATAATAATAATTATTATATTTATATTATATTATATATATATTATATTATATATGTAGGATTCGTGAAAAAATTGGGCCATTGGACTGACTGCACCGGGATTCGAACCCGGATCTTCCGGTTTCCGGGCGACTGGACTGCTTTTTAACCAATTGAGCTATCCAGGGCCCACCGTCCAATCTTCTCACGAATGCCTATTTAAGTTTGGCTTGGAGGTGCTCGCATCCCACATATATATATTATATTATAATTATTATATTATATTATAATTATTATATTATATTATATTATAATAATAATTATTATTATATCATTATAATTTAAAACAAATCATTATTTCCGATGAAAAAAAATGATCGTACCACTTAACGATTAATTAAGAATAAAATTCGAATTAAAGAAAAAGAAAAATAAAACATTATCTCACCATAGTGACCATAGTGTTGGCGCTATCAGTACTAGTGTTGATCGTGGTTTCAGAGGCTGTACTGGAACCCATGACCACGACCTTTGGTACCGTACGACAGCTACGACTTCCACCGGCGGATTTGAAGTGGAGCCTACGTAAAGCGGAAGCCGCATGCGAAAGTAAATCACCGTCCTTTGAGGAAGAACCTTCTGAACCCCCATGACGTCCACCACCACCACGCGATGGCTGCGACTGCGACTCTCCTGAATCACACCCGGTACCCCGTGAGCTGCTGCTTCCTCCTCCTCCTCCTTCTCCTCCTGCTCCTCCTCCGGCCCTCCCAGGGGAGCCACGATTCTCCAAACATCCCTGCGGACCGATCGATTTTTATATTTTTTTTTTTAATACTTATCTCTTTCCCTCTCTTTTTCTTTTTCTTTCTTTCTCTCTCTCTCTTTCTTTCTTCCTATTTCTATCTCTTTCTATTACTCTTTCTCAGGAGTTGAAAACAGTTATGATATCGGGGGTTCGATTTTTTGAAATATTATTGTTGATTAATGTAAAATGTTGTAAATATTATATAGAATAAGTTTTTAATATTACTGCGATTTCAATTTAATATCGAATAACTTCGCTAAATGTAATTATTTATCGATAGAATAAAATTTGGATAACTAATCGATACCTGAGATAGTAAACAACTTTTTAATGATTATCGATACTATTCATTTACTTTATTTTCAATTTATTTATTTTTCCATACGAAATACTTGAAAATTCTGCATTAATAAACGTACTTACGATGTTATTTATTAAATTGACTTTTATTTTATTGAAGTGTACTTTTATTAGTTTTAAGACCTTATTTCTTTTTTTGTTTTTATTAAAATAATGTTAAATATTGATCGTTAAAAAATTAGAGTTGACATTTTTAATGAATTATTCAAAATATGCTTTTTAAAACTGTCGTTGATTTTCAATTGCAGTAATACCTAAACTTATCCTATTTAATTGTTATATACATATTATTATAGGTTTCAATATTAATTTTATAACTATTGTTTTTTTGGTTTTATATCGGTTACGGTTTCAAGTTTAATACAAAACTGAAAAATAATTGTTGCAAAACAGTTATTGTTTGATGCGAATACTCTACGGTCTTTTTCCATATTGAGTTTGGTTTCAATTTTTTTAGAACGTTGATGGCATACTAGTTCCATTATAACTTTACGCTATTGTATTTGTTTCGTTTGAAAACAAAAAAAGAAAAAAAACTTTAACAGTTATAAAACCAATATGAAATTTATACAACATCGGTTTCGAAGAAATCAAACCGAAACTGATACGAATTAGAATTGTTACGTCTACAACATTTGTAACATTTTTTTCACAGTATACTTTTTTTATTATTTCAGTTAGAATCGATACGCGTGCACGTGCCAATCACAGGCAAAAACAATTATCTCCAATTCGAATAGATTTTGAAACAATGTTAAATGATAAAAGTGTTTATTGCCAATAAACTAATACAAATTATACGATAATGGTTTTTATTTTTTTTTTTATTTTTCTTAATTTAATAAAGTTTTATTTACTTTTTTCTTTTATCGAGGAGTTAATCGATTTTCCTAACGAGTGGCTCGTATAACTGTTTGAACCAGTTATTTTTCGAAACTGTTTTCACTCCTTTTTTAGTCCTAAAGGATTTCTAGTTCAATTTTTATCCTTGAGGAAGGGTTACCTTTGCTTTTATGGTCACCATTACTACAAACGACCGATCCTTTTAATGAGTAATCTTATCGCGAAAGGGATATTAAAACAATGCGATGTTCTTTTATAATAGATATTGTCGGTTATGAATTTTCTTTTTTATCGATGATCCAAGTTGAGTGATACGAAAATTCCATATTACAAATATGTGAAATAAGAGAACATAAGATTTATTAACTTGTTCGAAAATAGATTGATTTATAGTTTGCTAACTGCACTGATTTTTGCGAATTTCTTTTCCTACAAAATAAATCGTCATAAATAAAATAAAAAAATATATGTAACATATTTCTAACCAAATAATATAGCAAATATATTTATAATATATAATTGTTATATTCATAATTGGCTATTTTTTTTTTTTTATTTGGTTCATTCGACAATTTTTAAGTATCGTTTTTTATTTTTTAAACAAGGTTGCGCAATTAATCAGGATTTATATTGTATTTAATATTGCGTATAAATATATTAATATTATTTTTCTAGTAATAAGTACTAATTGTCAAATGTAGACAAAATCTAATCGAAACATTAAAAAATTCAAGATTATCCTAAAAATATTATAAAAGTATAAACAAAGTGATCAGAATCATCATTTTTATATTCCCAATTATCCAACAGTATAATAGAAAAACCCGTTCTATTAAAATAAGAAAATACAAATATTTATCATTGACTTATTCAACTCAATTTAATCCCGAGTTTGAAATTATCTATCGTGCGTATTTAAAAGGTCGAATATAATTTTGAAAATGATTATAATAGAATAAAGAAGAATAAATCAATCACGTGGAAAATATTCTTTTTTCTTATCTGGTGCATTGATTATATCGAGGCTCGCATGAAGAAGATCAAAATCAAATTATTTACAATTGAAAAAAAAGAAATAAAAAAATAAAAAGGAAAATACGAAGAAAGCATAGAGAGTGAAAGAGAGAGAGAAAGAGACAAAAAGAGAGAGAGAGAGAGAGATAAAGAAAGAAATAGAGTGAAAGAGAAAGAGAAAGAGAAAGAGAGAGAGAAAGAGAGAGAAAATGAATCTTCCTCTGTTCTCGATGCTATCGAGATAACCGTTTACGAGGAACCCGGAATGCGATTACCTTTTCGATTAAATGTCTCGCGAGCTGGATAGAACTATGCACGTGATTGGGTACCGCTATTAGCAAGAAACACGATTTCTTCCTTCCATTTCTTCCCTTTTTTTTTATGAGGCGTCCCGATAAATTCGCCATCTTCGAGACTAGCCGGTCCTCTCGTTACGAATGATTATTGTCATTCGAGGTTTTACGATCTACGGAAACGGGACGGGTTTCGTTGGTTCGAAATTATTATTATTATTCATTTATTTATCGTTCAATGGGGTAATAATGGTAAACAATTATTATTAGTTCAAATGAAAATTATGAGCTTAAAGTGCTGTAAAATGTAACAATGAATTTCGTTAATTGCGGAATGAATTTAACATAAATCACGATACGTGTTTCGTATGGGCGATAAATATTCGTTTAATAAATAAAAATTATGCAGTTATATATATAAATGCATTGTTATAATATATATATGAATATTTTACATTACGCACATTTGATTACTACTATGATGAAGTAAACATTTCTTTTATTTTCTAAGAATTATTACAAAATGAATAGAGTTAAAATACGTTTTTAATTATATAAACAATAATAATTATTAATTCGTATGATATTAGTTTTTGGATATATATTAAAACAAACAAATGTGTACCATTAATGATTTGTTTTCTCACGGGAAAAATAAATCAAAAAATACGAACGATGATTTTTCGAAGTAGACGAAAAAATGGATAGAAAAACGTAATAGAATTTTCTCAATAAAAAAAGAACGAAATAAATGAAAAAGAAAAAAGAAAAAAAAACAATCAACAAGTTTCTGGAAGTATTGCACAAATTCGTTAAAATTCGGAAAAAAATTACGAAAGTTGCAGTTCCTTGCCAAACATCGTATCAAAAAATACAAAATAATTCTCCTTCGGACGATCAAAATTTGTTTCTCTTCCTGCATTTAATCTCCCGGGGGGGGGGATGAAACATGTGCGGAATAATTTAAAGAGAAAGAACCAGAGAGAGAGAAACAGAGAGAAAGAAAGAAAGAGAGTGAGAGAAAGAGAGAGAGAAAAAGATAGTGAGAGAAAGAACCAATCGTGATCGATTAGATTCATCCGTGCCATTACGTAATATTAGTCATTATCGGTTAAGTAAATAAACAATCTAGGTCATGCGTAATTAATACCTGTCAAAAAGCACGATATGAATACATTATGAGAGGACACACATAAAATGTATTGCGAGTGATAGCCCGGGTCATCAACGAAATGTATTTCTCACACCACCACCACCCACCCACCTCCCCCACCTTCCCCCACCTTCCCCCCTCCACCCTTCCGCCATTGAACCCGCCTTCTTTTTATTTTTTTCTATTACTACTACTACTCACCCACCCACTTTCATCCCCCTATTCATCATTCTTTCCCTTTTGTTCAAAAGTATTCGATGAAAAAAAGTAACAAACTGTCTTCCTTCCTTCCTTCCTTCCTCTATTTGGAGAAAGCAATCAAAAAATTGTCCTAGGTCGTCGCTAATTCGAACGATGCCATTTTTTTCTATTACTTTTTTTTCTTGTTTTTTTTTTCACTCATCTATGTTTTTCATCTCCTTCTTTACTTCTTTTTCCTTCGCTAAACCGCTCGCATATTTTCTTATTGTTATTGTTCCGTTCCGTTCCGTTCCGTTCTCTTCTTCTACCGAATGTAAACTTTTCCCGAAATGAGAATACACACTCTAGTTTTAGTTTCCTAGAAACATGTTACATTGCGTTCAATGGATGACCCCCGACGTTCTCAAGTACGTTTACTGTTGCCACGAAAAGATTGAAAAATGTATTCTAGGAACGATCTAAAGAAGAAGAAGAAGAAGAAGAAGAACGATGTCGAGAAAAATAAAGAGAAAGAAGAAAACTTTTCAAGGCATCTATCGAAAAAGATAAAAGTGCATTTGCTTAATGACTATCCAATACTCTTCGTTAATAATAATAATAATAATAATAGTTTTTTGGTCATGACTTTTCGTCTCACACGAAGAAAAACTTACATTCTAAAGTTCGCAGCTTTTTTATCCCCCCCATCCCCTCCCCCCTCACCCTCCCCCGCGAACATATCTCGAAACGATGCGAAGCCAAATAAGAAAATAAAAAAAAATAAAAAAAGGGATAAGAGATTTATTGGAAGTGGAGAAAAAGGATTGAGCTTTCGGAATATTATCTGACAAATATTGACCTTAGATGATAGGATGGAATAGAAAATGTGTTCGAAGTTGATATTTCTTCTTATCGATCTAATCTCACACTTGGATTTTCAATTGCCGTGTAGAGAATGTTACGTTGAAAAATAAAAAAAAAGAAACAGAAAATCACAATATAATTAATAATTTTGGATTACAATGTTTTTTTCTCGTGCAATTCGGGATTTTATGAATAATTTTGCACAATTTTTAATTTTTGTTTTTTCATGTAACACGAACGTTCGAATGTAAAAACGTAAAAAAATGTGTACAGTTAATTCATTATAATCTTATATATGATTTAGAAATTCACCTATAAAAATATATTTAAATTGTTTCTAGACAATATATTCGACGAGTGCTTTTAATCGTGAAAATTGAACGCGTAGAGAAACTAGCTAGCTGACTCTTATCCGTTGATTGATACGAGTACGTTTTACGATTAAAAACAGAATTCGAAATCAGAACGTAATATGACAGTGTAAAAGGATTAGATAGATGGATACGTATTTCGTTTGATCATTCTTCTAATGTCGTTATGTTCTATCACGAGAATTTCGATATTTCCAAAGTGGAATATAATAATGTTTTATTTATCGTTAAAAAATCTAAAAAACGAATGAATGATATAGTAAAGTAGTATAAAAATACTATGACTCTATACATATTAATTATTCTTATCTATTTTATAGTAATATTATTATCTAATAAATATATTTATTACTTTGTATTTTTATAATGTAAAAGAATATTAAAAAACGAATATTTTGTATTAATTATTATTTTTTTATATTTACAGTAATAACATTGATTCCGTATTATAGTAATATGAAGAAAGAAAAAAATATATATTCAGCGTTATTATAAGAATAAAAATGTTTGTTTTAAAGAGCTTCGTTATTTTTATTATTTTATTATTTAAAAAAAACGAATATTTTGTATTAATTATTATTTTTTTATATTTACAGTAATAACATTGATTCCGTATTATAGTAATATGAAGAAAGAAAAAATATATATTCAGCGCTATTATAAGAAAAAAAAATGTTTGTTTTAAAGAGTTTCGTTATTTTTATTTTTTAAAAAAAACAATATTTTGTATTAATTATTATTTTTTATATTTACAGTAATAACATTGATGCCGTATTATAGTAATATGAAGAAAGAAAAAAATATATAGCGCTATTATAAAAAACAAAGTGTTTTTTTTAAAGAACTTCGTTATTTTATTATTTAAAAAAAAATACATTGTATTAATTATTATTTTTATATTTACAGTAATAACATTGATTCCGTATTATAGTAATATGAAGAAAGAAAAAAATATATATTCAGCGCTATTATAAGAAAAAAAATGTTTGTTTTAAAGAGCTTCGTTATTTTTATTATTTTAAAAAAAATAATATTTTGTATTAATTATTATTTTTTATATTTACAGTAATAACATTGATTCCGTATTATAGTAATATGAAGAAAGAAAAAAATATATATTCAGCGCTATTATAAGAAAAAAAATGTTTGTTTTAAAGAGCTTCGTTATTTTTATTATTTAAAAAAAAATAATATTTTGTATTAATTATTATTTTTTATATTTACAGTAATAACATTGATTCCGTATTATAGTAATATGAAGAAAGAAAAAAATATATATTCAGCGTTATTATAAGAAAAAAAATGTTTGTTTTAAAGAGCTTCGTTATTTTTATTATTTAAAAAAAAATAATATTTGTATTAATTATTATTTTTTATATTTACAGTAATAACATTGATTCCGTATTATAGTAATATGAAGAAAGAAAAAAATATATATTCAGCGTTATTATAAGAAAGAAAATGTTTGTTTTAAAGAGCTTCGTTATTTTTATTATTTAAAAAAAAAATACGAGAAAAAAATTCGTTTTTAATGATTTTTATCTTGATGTGTTTTTTTTTATTCATCAGATATCATATGATTTTAATGAAAATCATGTGTCATCCTATTATGTATTCTAATCTATCGCGAAACTATAATAGATGCGGTTATTAATAGGAGATTTATATTAATGCTACGAATGCGTTTGAATTACGCACGCATGTCCATACTCGCACACCTTCAAATCGGTAATAACGCGTGATGCATACATAGTTATAAAGCGTACGTTAGGTAGCCGAGCGCGTAATATAGTTTTCCACCTAATTAGAATGTAATTTCGTCAGTAGATGTAGTCTACGCTTTACGATTAGTACGATCAAAATTGGCTTTGCCTAAGATCCATTTAAAAGCTTTGGCTATTTGATTTATGTTTCATTGATTTATTTTACTATAATCATTTTATTGATATTTTTACACGTCTAACAAAATATTGTTCACACACTTGTATCTATTCGAATAATTGAACCAATAATTTTCACGATTTATAAGAGATAACAGTCATAGAAAAATAAAAATAAAAAATAAAATACAAATTTTAAAGAAAATTTGTAAAAACATTTTTAAAAATCAATGCACGATTTGTCGAATTTCCTTTATCTAATTTCGTTCGATTTACTCGACAAATATTGCAAACGTTCTTTTTAATACTACATTTTCTTTTAATACCTTTTTGAAAATACGTTTGGAAATGTTTGGTTACGTTTATATAAATCCTTGTGGCAAATAAACTCGCTCACTTTCTTTTCAATTCTTTTTCTTTCTTCCATGAACGAATCGGTAACTATTTTATCTTTTTTCTTTTTATTTTTTATTTCAAGAACATCCAAATATTTTCTCGCGAATTAGCATTGCCACGTTTAAAATGTACTTTTGTGAATCTTTTTGCCAAGTTTCTTTCCTCATGTTAAATAATATTTTAATGAATTATGTAAAGTAAATTCTTTCGCGGAACTATTTCTGCAAGACTATGTGAATAAGAAAGCAGTAAGCCAAACGGTTGTTCATAATTTCGAAACTCGTCCACGTTCCTGCTGATCTTTTACTAATCCGATTTAATGCTCTTAACTTTATGAAAGATTTAAGGTATTTATAAGAAATGAAAGAGTATTACGATCCTTAAGAGAGAGAGAGAGAGAGAGAAAAGAAAAAAGAAAATAAAAATATAAAAAGTTAGAAGTATCATTTATTACTTAAGAGAGAAAAAAATTTCCAGTAATTAAGTATACTTGTTTTATTAATTTACGTATAAGTAATAGTTTTAAAAAAAAAAGTTATAATACAATATTGGTTTCGGATTTGAAAACAGTTAAAAAGTTGTTATAACTTTTCTGGAAATAATGATTCACGTTTATATCGGTTTCTTAGTATTTCATCGATATTTTATGGTTTCCATATTAGTTTTCTAACTATTTTTCAATTCTGTATCGGTTATAGTTCGATTCTCGTAATTTTGTTTTCTATATTCATTTATTTGATTATTATTTTAATATTAATATCAGAGTAAAAAAGTAGTGTATCCTAAATCCTAATGGTAATCGATACAGAGAACGGAAAAATAATAATTAATAAAACCAGTATGAGACACTGATATAACAACATCAATCTTGAAACACCAGAATCACAATCAATAACTTCAATGGATAGAACAGTTATAACATTATTTCAGTATTCATAGCTTTTTTGGTTTCAGAATCGATGTATAAAAGTTAGAAAAAGTTATTTTCGGAACTAATTTAACCACTATATATGTATATACAGGGTGGACGTAAGTTTACATGAACTTTTTTCATCTAGTTGAGCTTCAATAATAAATAGTATAAGTTTGATCACCATGTATACTGAGAATATACTACAAAATAAAATCTAATAAACGCGATCTAACTAATTATAATTCAAAGAAAACTATTTCAAAAATTATTCTTATTTTTATATTTATTTTATTTATATTTTATTAATTTTATTTATTAAATAGTATAAGTTTGATCACCATATATACGAATATACGAGAATAAAATCAAATAAACACGATCTAATTAATTATAATTCAAAGAAAACTATTTCAAAAATTATTCTTATTTTTATTTTTATTTTATTTTTATTTTATTAATTTTATTTTATTAAATAGTATAAGTTTGATCACCATGTATACGAATATACGAGAAAATAAAATCAAATAAACGCGATCTAACTAATTATAATTCAAAGAAAACTATTTCAAAAATTATTCTTATTCTTATTTTTATTTTATTTTTATTTTATTAATTTTATTTTATTAAATAGTATAAGTTTGATCACCATGTATACGAATATACGAGAAAATAAAATCTAATAAACACGATCTAATTAATTATAATTCAAAGAAAACTATTTCAAAAATTATTCTTATTTTTATTTGATTTTGATTTGATTTTTATTTCTTATTTTCATCTCTCTTTCTCTCTCTCTCTCTTTTACATTGTCATTCTCTCGTGGGTGAGAAGTTATCGCGAAAGTTAGGCGCGTAAAGACCAAGACTATTAAGTCAAAATGGATTTTGTGCTGCCGAGCAACTAATTCCAATTAGTTATAGGGACTTCTGTTGTCTTGCCAGTGACGTTGTTGCCTATCTAAACTAGTTATGCTTTCCCTATGTTCTCGGTTTTAACTGTCGCAACGATTGAGACGACATACTAAATGTTTATCGTGACTATGGTTTATCTAATTGTAACTTTCGTTAATAGATTTATTTTAATTCTTTGTAAACGTAAAAAAGAATTCCTTTTTTCCTTTTCTTTTTGGCTTTTTCAGATGAATTTATTTGTCGTGTCTAGTAATAATATGATTTACGTTGAAATAACGTGCCATTCGTGTCGATTGTTATCAGCTTCTTGTGTGAAAATAAATTATAATCGGTGTTATCTATGATCGATGTTTCGGTAAAATGTTTCAGTCATGAAAATAAGTATGAATATTATTATATTTATATATTTTTCATTTTTATTCATTCACAATTAATAACGATCTAATGTCGGTACGAATAATAATGAAATTAATTTTATCGGCTTTTTAAAAAGTATTATTTCTTTTTTTTTTCAGATTTCCGAAACGAAAGCAATAATAAAGCTAACTTAAATTTGATTTAAAAATGTTTCAATAGGGTAGAACAATAATTGGCGAGAATGAAAAGCATATCAGCGAATGTAAACCAATATTGGTCTGCCAATTCGCAAGAAATGAACAATATGCTATATTATGTTATAAAAATGAATATTGAAATTTATTTCTCTATACTAAGTGATGCATATAAAAAACTTTAATATAATGGTATCGTGTAAATATATTTTGTACGGGAATGATTTCGAGTAATAACTCGTTTCGATTGGTTTTTTTTTATTTTTTTTTTTTTATACATTTTCAATGAAATTTTTAAAAATTTAATATAAATGAGTGACTCGCGTGTATCCAAATATTTCCTAAAAAAAACAAAAAGAAGAAAAAAACAGACATAAATTTTCGACGATAAAAAAAAAAATCTATTTTATCCGTATCGCAATATTGTTCACCTTTTTGCAAATTGATGAGAGAAGTGAAAGGCATTGAATACGTTGCATTGTACACAGATAGAATATTTTGAGATGCGAGAGAATCAACGAAATCAGTTGTGTTTGATTAACCCGAATATTTGAATGCACACAAAGTATTCAATGTACCAAGAATTGTACGTAACTAATTACAGAATCATCATCATCATCAATTGCAACGATTAATCCAACAATTAAATACAATTTTATCATTGATTTTTAAAAATCTCGACAAAAAAAGTAACAATTTAAATATCATTTCTATAACGTTTGTGCTTTCGTACGAAAAATCGTTTGGAAATAAAATCGAACGGATAAGAAAATCCTTAGAAATGAGATGCATTTTTCGAGTAGGTGCTGCTGCTGTTCGTGAAAATAATGAGAGTGGGAATCGTTTACGAGAAAGTCATGCGAATTTCCTTGGGAGGGAAAGTAAATTTGAGAATGAAATTATCGCCCTATCACAGTCATCCATTTTTCTACCTATACCTTTTCCCGTTCTCTCATTCGGGTGGTAATAATCGCTAGGATTTCATTTAAATTCGATTCAGCGTGAATTCTCGATGCATTTAAATCTTCAAGCAGTAGTATCAAAATCGAATTCAATGAAGTATCGAAAACTAGATTTACGCGGGACCTTTTTTTCCTTCGTCGTTGTACCCTTTCAAAAGTGATTTTCATTCTTTTTTCTTTACTTTTCTTTACTTTTCTTTTCTTTTCTTTTTTTTTTAATCTCTTTTCCGTTCTTTTTTATTTCCATCGTATTCTACTACCTTACTATAACGGATTGAACCCTTCAGAAACAAATTGTCTTTGTAGTTTCCTGCCCTCTCTTGAAAATCCAGGGATAAAAGTCCATGGGACAAGTCTTACCCTCGGATTAATGGGCGACCAACGACCCACAACCCTGTGGGATTTCACGAATCTTCTTTTCACGAATATTGTGCGAGTTCTTTCGTGAAACGTTCCAAATTCACATGGTAATCCTTACGGAGAAATAATTGTCATTACGAAAAGTCAATTTTCACTATGTAAAAATTATCTTTTTCTTTTAAATCTCGCTACTTTGATTAATTATCAAAATATAATATTTTTCAATGAACGTTTAAACAAATACGTAAATACTTAAATAATATATGTATACGTATAAAAAAATAGTCTTACAATTAGTCAAAAAAATGTATAAAAATTCAATTGAGAGATTATTTTATATCATGAGATAAAAAACCGTAACAATTTACATGCAAGAAATTTCGATGACTTCGATAATCACGGATTCGTAAATCGATCGTAGATAAGTATAGAACATTCTTCTCCGTTTCGATAACATTTGGTGTAATGTGGTTCACCTCGACAATTCGTACATTGTCTTTCGAGAGAAATCATCAATGTGGAAACACGATGCGAATATAATTAATGAACCTGGAGAGCTTCGTTAGCGTCGATGAGTATTATTAGTCGTTATTTGACAAGTACGCGTGTACAGTTATGTCATTGTTTTCTCTTGGCTATTGGCTACACATCGAATGCTCGATGAAACAATTGACCCATTTCATCTTTTATTTCCGACGCTTGATCTCATAAATAAAAGCAACCTGTAGTCAGTCGATCAGTCAATTTGTTACACCTACTGTAACTGTTGTTTTTTTTTCTTTTCGATCAACGTTGACAAAGTGTAAAATAAAAAATGAAATACAATTGCGACAAAGAAAAAGATTACTCTGATACTTTAACTCTCTTTCTTTCCGTTTTTGTATTTTGGTTTGTAAAATTCTTCGAAAAGAATACTTTCTTTCTTACGAATTTTTTACTTTTTTTCTTTTATATTACTCAAATATATATATATGAATATTTTACGAGTATTATTTCTGGTATAGAAGAAGAAACTTGTTATCCTCGAGGCAACCTCCAGGCAATTGTAATTTATTTCCTTTCTATGTTTCTATGAGACTCCTGGTGCTCGTCCCACTGTAACATTCTTCTTAACTTCTCGCAATGTTAAAATCGTGCTCGGACTGTGCAATGGTTTTCAAAGATTTTTGTATATGCAAATATGTGTATATATATATATATATTTATCTTTCCCTCCCTCCCTCCCCTCCTCCTCTTCTCTCTCTTCTGTTTTATTTTATTCTCTTTTACTATTTTCATCTTTCCCTGTCTCTTTTTCCTAACTTCGAATTCCTGATAAAAGAGACTTCAAAATGAGGAGTGTCCTGTTGCTTTTTTCTCCAAACCTCTATTTTCCTCTTTCACTAGCATATTTAATAACTAATTACATCGTAAAATCTCTCTACCTTTTCTATATTTTTCTCTTTCATTTTTCCTATTTTTATAACTATAGGTAAATAAATGATTGAACGAGTAATTGCATGACACAAATATCAAAAATTCAACCAATGGTTATGTTAAAAGATGCTGTAGCAAATAATTTGAAAAGAAGAGGATTTTTAAAGTTTAAAGGATTAGGCGTTGTAGTCAGAGGCATGAAAAACAAAAAATGAATATTTGTCAGATTTTGTTGAAAATTCTGACTACCCCTAATCGTTTAATAACTTCATTACAAGCAAAATCGATACGAAATTCTCGAAAATTAGCTTAATTCGCTGGTTTTGCTTAAAAACACGTTCTTCGAAGTTCTTCTCCTCTTCCTTGTCCTCTTCTTCCTCATCCTCTTGGTTCATGCTGCAAGAGAAACTTCTCGAGGCGTGTATAAGCCAACGTAGTTTATTGTTTCTCTACGAAATTTACACTACTACTGGTACTATAATAAAGATTGTATAATGGAGTTACTTAGCTTCCGTTACAGTAATAAAGACTGCTACGATAAAGTTAAAAATATGAGTTTGAAAAAAGGGGTAGGGAAGGGAGAGAGGAAATATGTACAAGAAAGACGTATATGAATATTAATTAGATAGAAAATCAAATATATAAAGAAATATATGAGATTTAAGTTTGAATTGTTATTTTCCGATGATTAAGTATCCACTTCGATTATATTTTCTTCAAATTATCTAATCAAATATTCTTAACAAAACGATAGAATATTACCCATCGACAATAATGCAACAACCTATAATCACGATTACTTTCCTGGTTGAAATTAAACGTAAATAATTAATACAAGTATAAATACAGTGGTTCGTGAAATTGTTATAATGTTCGCTATTCAAATTTGCAAGAATAAAAATATGCATGTGTGTGTGTGTGTTAGATTGAAGTTCTGAAAGTAATGGTGTAATTATTATAAGCATCTTATTACTGATAAGAAATATTCAATGATTACTATATAAATCAAATAAAATATATATTAATTTTGTAATAATTTGTAATATTTAACGAGACTAAACACAAGTGACGAAATTTTGTAAATTTTTCGAATATAATAATAATTTACATTGTATACGAAATCTATGCATTTCAATTAAAAATTTCTTTTTTTTTAAAATGTTGTATAGTTCCTAGAGAATATTCATATTCACGCACACACACATGCATAAAATAAATAGCTCGAAACTCGAAAAGAAGGTCAAACAAAATACACGATTATACGAACTTTTTTAATTTAGTTTTGCTGTACATAGAGTGACCCTACATGTTTAATACATCCTGCACATATCAAATTTACATAAATGTGTATATATGTGTATAAACGCACATATATGGATAAATCTAGTTGGACTAATTACTAACAAGATCATCCCCATGTAATGAACGCGTATCAATTAATAAAATATATTTTCGATGTGTTGACATGCGCCAGAAAATAACTATATTTTTTCGATAATTAACATTCGTTCGTTAAATTTCATATAAAGAGAGAGAGATAGAAACAGAAAGAAAGAAAGATAACCAGAAATATATAATTAATCATAGAAATGTAATATGTTAACATTTTTCAAGTTAAATCATCTTTTTTGCACTAATAATAATATTCGAAAATTTTGAATAGGTATGAAGAAATGAATATGTTTTATTAAAGTAAACGACAAATTAAATGGAAAGTTCTTCTATTGCAGCAGATATAACTTCAAAATAAAAATTCATTTAAAAATTCTCTATTTAAACATTTTACATACATAAATATCTTCATAAATAATAACTAAAATGTTTAATATCATTACTTTAAAAATCAATTATCCAATTGTAAAAGAAAAAAGTGTTAAAATAAATACTTTAACGTTTAACTTTAACTACATGCATAAAACTTATGCACCTACATTGCATCGTGTGATACTTTCGTGAAGGTAATTAAAACAAAGAAGAATTAACTAACGTAATATCGAGTTATGTTAACGAGGATAAAGAAAAATTGATGAGGAGCAAAGCTTACAAGTTGTCATCTACGATAACTAAATGGTTGTTGCTTAGTCATTACGATTTCTCACAACGTAACACGAAGAGTTCTTAATTGGCTAGTTAGTAATTAATCTGGAGTTGGCAGAGCTGTTAATAGTTGTGTCTATCCTTCATTCCCTTTTCCTCTTTCTCTCTTTCTCTCTGTCTGTCTTTCTCTCTCTCTTTCTCTCTCTCCTTCTCTTTCCCTAGTCTTTGTCCAGGATATCCATTGTTGCGGCTTGCAAAGTTAACCTTTAACCTCTTACTCTATTGTTCGTTATTATATGCAGAACGTGTTTCAAGATGCGAAGTAAAGCGTAAATCTACGAGTAGACTTTCTACCCCCTAATAATGCATTTGATCGAATTATGGAGTCATATGATACTATTCATAAAGTTTTCTCTCTTTTTTTTTTTTTATCTAATATAATTATCAATGCATTTTAAAATGAGAAGATGGAATAAAGTAATCTTCTTCTTCTTCTTCATTCTTTAGTTTAGGCAAGTTGCCTGTTTCGTAACGACGTTTTTCTGCCTATTGCACTGTTAAATTGTCGCACCATCTTTTTTGTGGGCGTACTTCTGCGGTCAATCGGTGACTTATCCCGTGCAATTCTGACGATTCTTCTGTTGTCCATTCTGCTAATATGTTCGTTCCATTCTTTTTTTTTTACTAAAAAAGTAATTTTACTAAAAAAGTAAAAAATAAAGTAATCTAACACTTCAAATCATTACTGGCAAATTTCTCATATTTCTACAATGTAATCAACAATATTTTTTTGTTCTTTTTACGAAAAAGAATTTTTTAAATTTTAACATAGAGAATTGTGAAGAACTTAAAAGTGATATTTATTTAAGAGAAATAGTAAATGGAAACAATGATAGGAAGATTATAGATTGATTAGAAAAGTTAAAAAAGAAAAATATGCAGTGAAAGATTGGAGACTAAAGTAACTGACAAGATTAGGATAAGATTAGAATAATAAAAAAAGGATCAGAAAGTTAAAGAGCTTATTATAGTACTAACAAGGATTAAAATTAGAACCTATGCTGATAGGAAATTAGTGAATTCTATATAAGCCTTTATAGTTATAATAATATAAGCCCTTTAAGTTTTGGACCCTTTTTTTATCATCCTTCATATACAAAGTATTTTGAATAATCTGCTTCCTCTCTTATATCATGTAAAATATTAAACTTAGTAAAACCTTAACTAAAATAACATTTAAGATAATAAATTATGTTTTAGAGAAAATGAACATACTATTAACATAATTGAGAAAAGTTATGATATACTACATCATGGTTTAAGTGAAACATATTTTTGTTATTTTTCCCTATTATTGCATAAAGTTAAGATTACATCTTGTTATAAATATTTTGCGAAATACTAATATTTAAAGATTTACGTTAGATAGAATAAATTTCACGCAACATTATAATACTGTATAAAAAACAATGAATGTATTAAAACATATGAAATAATTCTATTATACTTAAACATCTTACCAATTATTAATAATGACAAATTCATTTCAATAAAGATGTAATCCATATTTCATACAAGAAACAACAACAAAAACTAGGCACGTTTCATTAAAAATAATGATATTTTAGTTATATAAAACATATAAAAAATAATATAAAATTGAAAGTTTCCATGATTTACCTGAATTATACAATTTCACCTTGACATATCCAAGTATCTATATATATATGTATATCACTCGTCAAAAGTACATACACCCACGCACAAATGCATAACACTCGCGCACATATGCACATCACTCGCTGCATAGGAATAAAACACGCACGAGTATACGTAAAATAAATTTGAAACGTATCTAATACCGGTCTTACATCTCTCGACGTTCAAACTAAACTGACAAAGAGTATGAAAATGAAAAGGTAAACACGAAAATCAATATCGACGAGATCCTTCGTTAGATAAAAACAATAACAGTCGAATGTACGCAACAACCGACCGTGGAATGAGATATGTATATATAAACAAAACATCGAGCAACCGACAAACGTTTCTTTTGATAAGATTAACCTCTGCTCACCTTTTCTTTCTCAGTCGTCGTTCTTCTCTGTTCTCGAACAGACGTGTTTATCCGTATTCCTATATTAACGTATTATACACTTTTTGAACTCGCTTATCTTCTCATTTACTTTTAATACACTGCGTGCGTGTGTTTTATATCCTCTTTTTTAATGATACTCTATATAATAATATTTCAATAATTAATCACGTTAAACGTATTTTATCTTATATACGATACTAATTATACACGAATGTACATACATATATTTATGCGCACATATGCATATTATTTGCATATCAAAAAACACGCACGCGTATACGCGAGATAAATTTGTAATACTTTAGTAATTTTATTTTTATATCTCTCGATGCTCGCTAAAAGGACTAACAATTAGTATGAATATAGAAACGTAACATATGTTAGACTGATATTGAACATCTTTTTTATTGGTTATAATGATAATCACGATCGATTTAATTAATCTATGGTATGGTGGGTAGAGGTAAAGAGAATCATTATCAAAGTCAAATGCATTAAATTAGGGTGGCACCACATTAGCATCAGGGTAAATTTTAAATGAAGCACCCAATTATTATTGGTTTAGGATTGACAAATAAACAAGGAAAGAAAAACTTTCGTCTACAATTGCTACATTCATACCATACATTTTGTCTACACCAGCGCCATTCTGGAAGTTTTTTGAACTATTGTTTATTGCATATGTTGGACACTTTTTTAAATTTTTTCCCATATGGGATGATTCTTCTTACTCCTACCCTCCGTAATCTATGGGATTAAGTTAGTTTTTTTTGTTTTACGTGTTTTGGTGTTCGGTTAAGATGGTATCGTAATTATACCTCACAATTAAATAATAATTATTACATTTAATTATATATATATCTATTTCTTTCTTTCATCTGTATTTACACGAATTTTAATAGGATATGCGCTCTTAGCTACGATTAATAAATTATAAATTAAAGATTATGTATGTATATAGGAAGAAAAGAGAGGTTCAGTTTTTTTGGCGCGTTAATGAAATGAAAAAAAGTAAAGTTACTTTATTCGCGTGTATTTATAATCGTCAAATAGAAAAATTTAATGCTGCGTATTATGAAATGTGGAAAATACAAGTGAAGTGATTCTCCGATGTAATGATTTTTTGGGATACGTAAACGAATGAAGAGTAAGGACTACGGAAAATCATGCAACCTGGACGACGAAAAATGAAAATTAACGAAACATTCGACCGGTGAGTTTAAACAAAATCGATATAATTATTTAAAGCATGCTCTAATATTTTCTTAACAATGTGAGAAATATTTTCTAAAAGCTTTCTCAAGCGTAACCGTTAGACACGAGAAAAAAGTAAAATTAATTAAAATCATTAGAACAATGGATTTAAGCGACTGTGTATGACATACATACGTTCACACATACATATACGTACACACATCGGTTCAGTATATGTACATTCGTTGCGAAACAATTAAAAATTTCACTCCAAAACGTTCGTTCTCGCGTTATGAGAGTAAAAAAATAATCATTTCTATTTTGTTGTGAAATATTTTCAAATGAAAATAACTCGTGAGAAATATTGTTGATGAAAATATTAAAGGAAATAAAATTAAAGCATCTTCGTGCTATACATAAAGTTTTACGAGAGTTTCAAATTAAATCTTATGTTAGATGATACGGCTGAAATGGTGTTGACCTAGAGAGAAAGAGAAAGAGAGAGAAAGAGAGAGAGAGAAATAAAAAGAAAAATACGTTTTAGGATGGTACATGCTTGTGCCGTTGCAATTTGCGGATACATAAAATGTTAAGGGTTAATCATCTAATCTTAACTTGGTACTAGTTTGTCTAAACTTTTCGATCGGTGTACCAGTTGTATGTTGGGGTTGGTTGCTAAGGGTAGGTCAGGGACATGACTATAGTTCAATATTCCCTGGTTCATCCCCTCTTTGTTTCTCTTTCTCTTTGTTCGTTCAATGCTTCAAAAATTCAAACAATTTCCATAGAAATATGTATACATTTGTCCATTTTAAATTTATTTTTCAATTTAATTTCCGAGCTATTGCGTGTGCGTGTGTGTGCGTGTATTCATATTATTTTACGAATTTTTATTTATTTTGCGTTAAAAATATTTAATAGTTACGAATAAATTAATATTTATTAATTTTTTTTGAAATTACTTTTATAATACTATATTTCATTCATAGATAATCGATTAAATTGTTAATGTGTTAACGAATCAATAATTTTATTAATAATATTTTATTTATGTTTCTTCTCTTTTTTTAAATCTATTTATTTATTTTTTTTATTTTTTTTTCTTTATTCGAGTCTAAGTATTTTCACGTGGAAAATATTTTCGAGTTATCGAAAATACCTATCTCTTCTTGTCCCAAGAATTTAAACCGATCGAGCAATTATGCTAATTCTCGAAGAATTTGAAAAGAGGGGTTGTTGCATCTCTCGACGTGCCACGCGTCCTCGACAAATTTCGTTTTATCGAGAGAAAATTGCTTTCAGAGTTGCCGTGCAATTCGTCCAGAAACTACTCCGCGTAGATCGCATTTAAATCAATTCCGTGTTATAAACTTTCTCGGGTTTGTTCTAGTGATATCTAAAATCGCGAAATACTACATTTTAATATTTTCAACTTGTTTAACATCAATGCGAAATGTAAAGAGATATTAATCAATTAAATGATTAACAAATATTGAAAGAAACGAAACAAATACGAAAGAAAGTAATGAAAATTTAATATTTCAATCTAATTGTGAGAAAAGTGTAACAATTATGAAAGACAAAAAAAATTATTGTACAATGTATTATGCTCTTATAAAAGAAGAAAGAAATTTGTATTAATTAAAGGAAAAGAAAAAATGAGTAGAGAGTTATTTAATATATCTTGATATTAATAAAATGAAAAAAATGTTCTATTGTAAATTTAAGTTAGAAAATAACAAATACAATTTTAAAAATGAACAATTTCTTCGATCGATATATTAATTATTCAATACGATATTCGTTACGATATAAGATTTGATAATTTTGATTAAACACAGGATAAAGATTACTCGTAATAACTGTTTTTAATTAAATGAAAATAAAAAGTATAAGAAATTTATTTAACCCCGGAACGTTGAAAAAGTTGTATTATTATAATTTAAGAGAAAAAAAACATAGTAGAATAAATACGTATATATCGGTTCTCAATATTTAGTTTGAAATGTGTTAATCTACCACAATTTCTAATCGCAATTTCATCGAAGGAAACAGGTACCCACTTGAATGGGCCGACACTAATCGTTACGCTCGTAACTCGAACCCAAGCTCGCGTGTTCTCGCAAGCGTATGGCTCAGCAAAGTGCATTCAGGGCATGTCGTAATGCCTAAGTTGAAGGCAAACAACGAAAAGCGGAATGGTAACAGCATAAATGGAACGATAATAACGGTAATACGATACGGTCATATAAACCATAAACATATTTAACGTTAAATATTTATTGCATCTATATATTCGTACGTAATGCAACGGTATAACACGATCAATTTAATATTGTATTATAATGCCTTTAAATGTTTATTTTATAATTTTAATTTCATTATTTAATCTTTCATAACTTACAAACGAGTTACAATAATTACATTATAATAATAATAATAATAATAATATGAAATTTAAGTTAATATTGAAAAATAATAATTTAAAGTATTTTCAGATTAATTAAATTTGTTATATTGTTTTACGTTGTGATATATAGCGAGTCACATAGAGTAACAAACAAAAGTGAATAAATTAATTTATCGGTTTTATCGGATGTTATTTAAAATTATACATATATGACAATATTATTTAAATTATATACATATAACTGTAAAAAAAAAACAAATTAAACGTGTCTCGATTTAAAATTAAACATATGTTCCAGAAATATTTTTACATATACAGGGTGTGGAAAAAAGGGTTTGATATTTAAAAGGTTTATAGTACTCACTCAAATTGCAAAATTAAATGTAATTATACGATAATCACTTGTATATATAGTCAATGAAAACACTACTGTGCGTACAGTAGCCAAAAATCTTTGACTTACCTTCTAATATTAACAATAAAACAAAAATTATTAAAGTTCATGTTAAATATTTTAATCAGACGTATATATTCGTGAATTTTTCGATAAGATATTAAATATACACAAAGAAATTACAAATATCAAACTTCTTTTTTTATCACCCTGTATACAATTAAATAATTAATCGAATAATATGAATATAAAAATGATATTCTATAGGAAAATTTATTAGAAAGACGTATAAAAAAATATTCCATATTTTAACGATAAGGTAAAATATTCAGGAAAAAAAGAAAAAAAGAAAAAAATAGGAAGACAAATAGAAAAAATAGCGAGGAAGAAGATTTTCCTTTTGCAAGGGTCACTTTATAAAGCGAGAAAAAAATCTCATGTGGCTCGTCGAAACGAACGGGTTCGTTTTCATTTACATGACCTCGATGAGATTTATTATTCATTAGGATACCTTGAACTTCTTGGACATCCATTAAGGGATCTCGTTATAAGCTGTTCGATTAATCACCATGCTTCTTGTATATGAAATGAGTACGGTACGTAGGATATTAAATGGTAAGAAATTATTATTCGAATGCATTCTCTTTCTCTTTTTCTCTCTTTTTCTCTCTCTGAATAAAAAAATTAACTATTTTCTTTGCTATATTATCAAAGTTATTATAATACTATTATTGATGAAACAACAACAACAACAACAACAACAACAACAACAACAACGACAACAACAACAACGTGCACAATCGTTATATCATTAAAAAAGAAATTACGGAATAAAATATTAATTGTATAATTATATATTAATAATATAATAATTTTAATATATTAATTTAAATATATTATTTATTATATAAATTTATTATTATAAATTAATATATTAATTTATTAATATAATAATTTAAAATATTAATTATATATTAATAATATAATAATAATTGACGAATAATAATTATTACAAGATTGTTTAGTTATCTTACGGGTGAGAGCTGTATAATCAAGTATGTTTAACGACAGTTCATCGATGATCCTTAATTAAGGACAAAGTTCAGTTGTAGCAATATTGGTCAATAATTAAACATCAGTTCGAGTGATCGATTGTTTGATCATTGCTCAAGGAGACGAATGTATATTAATACTCTTATAGATCATGACCAATTCTATTTGAAATTAATTGAGATCCATTTGTTTGAATCTTTTTGTTGAAATCTTATCAAATTGGACAGATGAGATTTTTAATTTTCATTTCGTCTCTTCACAACAAAATTATACGGTTGTTAAATAAATGATATTGTTGAAGTAATTTCGAGAATAGAATGATTAAATAAAAAAGATTAATATAATTGATATTGAATTTTGTTACATGTGTTATAATAAAATTATAATTTCGTGTCACAGTTAAACAAAAATATTTGTATATTTATCAGAAGAAAAATCGGAAACTTATATATGTTACTTAACAAAAATTAAAAAATGAGAAACTAAAATTGCTATAAAAAAAAAGACAAAACTCTCATTCCTTAAACTTACATCTTGGTTATTTAATATTTTTTTTTTATGGCACATACATATACTACACAATTATAACCGGTCTTGATAAATATTTCATATAAAAAACTAATTAAAAAAGATTTTTATATGAAATATTTAAATAGAATCAAATAAAGTTAGGAAAGTGCATATTTCTCGTGAGCCAGTGAGTCATTTTGACATGAATCATGAATGAATACATCATAAAATATATTAAACTAGTATCACCAATAAGTTCAGAGATTCGATTAAACTTTTTTTTTCTTTTGTTTTATATCTTATAAACATTCTTAAAAGAATAAAAATCATTGAGTGATCGCGTGATTGATAGCGAAGAAAAAAGTACGTATAAAAAAGGGGGTAGAAAATGTAGAAAAAAAAAAAATTGAAGAAGAGTAAAAAAGAAAAGAAAAGAAAAGAAAAGAAAAGAAAATGTAAAGAAAATGTAAAGAATACAACGAGACGAAAATGTTAGAAGAGAAAGGTAGGAGGGAAACTTTTTTTTGTTCTTTTTTTTCGGGTTTGATAAAAAGAAAAGTATCTTTCTATCGTATATTTCGACTAAAGTATCGAACGTAGTAAAGTTACTCACGTGAACCTTATGTTCGGGGGTAGAGGGTAGATTCGGAGTATTTGGCAGAGAGCCCCCCGTGGGGGCGCAGTGCCGCAGCCGCGCCAGGGCCGTACGAAGTCCCTCCGTCACGAGGCTCTTTTATTTATTCTCCTTCTCTCGGTTTCGCCTTCGTCAAAGCCAACGAGGACGGTTTCAAGAAGAATCTTCTCTCGCAATGGCAGCAGCCTCGACGATTTCCTTTTTCCAACTGGAGGATGTCCCTGACCCGAGTGATTTCACCCTTGTGACGACTCTTCACGAGGACCATTTCACGCTCGAAGTGAACTCGAACGTTCCAAGACTATGTCTGATCTCGATAACATTTACCCTTTCTCTCTCTCTCTCTCTCTCTCTCACTTCTTCGACTTAGATCTTTTATTTTGTTCTTCTTCGTTTTCTCTTTTATTATAATTATTATTCTCCTCGTTGAAGTTGGAACAGTATGACTTTTCCTCTTTCTTGCCTTCTTAACGTTCTTATCTATTTCACTGTGCTCTTCTCCTTTAAAGGACTAAAGAACGACGAAGGTCCTTCCTCTTAGTCAAAAGG
This sequence comes from Polistes fuscatus, assembly GCF_010416935.1. NCBI lineage: Eukaryota > Metazoa > Arthropoda > Insecta > Hymenoptera > Vespidae > Polistes > Polistes fuscatus. The sequence goes on from NW_025113053.1 coordinate 2,645,659, forward strand.
AAGGGAACCTTATCAGCCCTTTTACAATGCCCTGGGTGCCGATGGAATTATTATAAATTTCGTCTAACGAAAGGCACTCTCTTCTTTCCCTTTCTATCCATCTCTCTCTCTCTCTCTTTCTCTCTTCCTTTTTATCCTTTTTCCTCCCTTCCTTCTAGTTTCTGTGTGCCTCCGGCTTATTCAATTATTTTACTTCTACGAGGTACCACCGCCGTCGAGACCGCCACCGTGAATCCCGGAACGAAGATTAAAGTGCTTTTGGCGATTATGAACGATTTAGGTTAAGTATTTTCCCCTTTTTTTTTAGTTATTTCCCTTCTTTTCCTTTTTTTTTTCTTTCTTTTTTTTCTTTTTCCCCCTTTCGTTCGTTCCTCCTTCGATCGGGTGGTTTCACGCGAGAAACAAACAATAAAATCTCTTCCTCCTCCTTCGATTCTTCTTATTTTCAAATCGTTCGTATCTCCCTTTGATTTCGCAATATCATATTTTTCTATTTTCTATTTATTTCTCTCATATATATAGGTTTTTTTTTATTTTCTTTAACTCCTTCTTTCTAGTTTCTTTTAATTCGACATCGAAGACAGGCTATCGAGCGGGTTCGCAAGCTTCTGAAACAGAAAGCAGGATCCGTCGTGAGGAAATTGTATCGACGTGCCTGAGATTCCTTCGTTGGTTGCCCCCTTCCACCCGTCCCCCCCTCAACCCTTCCCCCTCACCCTCAACCCCTTATCTTTCTTTCTCTTTTTCTTTACTCTCTTTCTTTCCCTCTCTCTCTCTCTCTCTTTCTTTCTCTTTTTAGATAGCTTGCTTGCTATCCATCTTGTCGACGCAACTTTCTAAAGTTAACTTGTCAACCCCCTTAAGAGAATTCAGCCGATGCGGTCGATCTGGCTTGTAAGCTTGTTACAAAGGCCGCCGAGGGACCGATAAAAGGAACGACAACGGAAAGATGCTCGACCGGACGTCGTCGTTATAATTATAATATCGACTCTCGCGTTATATATCAGAGTTTTTTCGTTGTATTTGTGAGAAATAATTTTGAGTCAAATAATCTTGTTTCTTTGGTTTATTACGACGAGCAATTATTTCTTCTCGATTTTCGAGGTTTCTATTATTGTAATATTGTAATATGTATGTATTTTATAAAAATGTATTTTTAAAAAAAATATTGCATAGGTACCGTTTGCCTAACGTTCTTCTGAAATTGGCAAAGTATTGAAAAGTGAGTAAAAAATTTAATACGATGTAAGAAAAGGATCCCCTTTTTTTTTCTTTTTTTTTTCGTTTTTTTTATTAACACAACTCTCTATTTACTGTGTACGAGAATTCACGTGATTTGATACGTTTATTTTATTTTTAACGACATCGTTAGAATAATGTTTCTTTTTTTTTTGTTTGTTAATTTTATTTCGTATAGAATGCAATGATTTATTGTTTATATATATTGATATTTATAATAATTATAATTTTTCTTTAGCTTTTTAATATAACAATACGGAAATTATTTGACGACAAGTTGTAGTTCGAACTTACAATTAATAGACGATTTTTTATAATTTTGAGTAAATAATCTTATTTCTTTGGTTTATTACGACGAGTATTATTTCTTCTCGATTCCGAGGTTTCTATTATTGTATTGTAATATGTATGTATTATTGTAATGTAATTATTGTAATGTAAAAAAATTTTTTAAAAATATTGCATAGGTACCGTTTGCCTAACGTACTTCTGAAATTGGCAAAGTATTGAAAAGTGACTAAAAAATTTAATACGATGTAAGAAAAGGATCCCCTTCTTTTTCTTTTTTTTTTCTTTTTTTTATTGACTCAATTCTCTATTTAGTGTGTACGAGAATTCACGTGATTTGATACGTTTATTTTATTTTTTAACGACATTGTTAGAACGTTAGAATAATGTTTCTTTTTTCTTTTGTTTGTTAATTTTATTTCGTACAGAATCCAATGATTTATTTATATGTATGTTATTGATATTTATAATAATTATAATTTTTCTTTAGCTTTTTAATATAACAGTACGGAAATGATTTTGGACGACAAGTTGTAATTCGAACTTACAATTAATAGACGATTTTTTGAAACTGTTATGAATATAAAGATTGTTATCTATATTGGCCTTAGTTTTTATAAATCAATATTATGTAAGTTATATAACTGAATAGAATCTAAACGCGATCGATATAGTACCAAAAATAATAATTATATAGAACCGACATGTGATACAGGATAAATTCAGTAACTAACTAGTTTTTCTAATAATAATATTTATAATAAATTAATATATATTCTATTTTATAATTATTCAGTACAATAAATATATACGGGACCAGAATCGAAATAATTATTTTTTATGAAATCCGTTAAATCAAAACATAATCAAGCGCGTAATCGATTATTTTCAAAACTAAACTTCGTATTCAAAAGTAATATTTAATATTATCGACTAATTTGATCATAAATTATTACATTCTTTGAGCTGCGTAAAGCTAATTAACAAATATCCTGTACCAAAACAGTTTGAAAATTATTTTCGGAAATTGTTTCAATCCTTGCTTTATAGATTTATACCATAATCCTAAATATTTGCGCGTATTAACCCCTTTGAATAAATAAAAGGTAAACATTATATAGTAAGAGCAAAGAATTATTAATCTTTGATCCGTTAAATTTGCATTTGTAATAAAAAAAATTCTCATAGAATTTATGCGAAAAAAAATTAATTTTTATTCGCTTTTTCTTTTTTTTCTTTATTCATACTTTTCTTATACACTTTAATAAGTATTAAAAGATTTATAATGCGACGATTATATTTTGTTGTTCAAATATCTGGTTCTTTTAACTTAAACCACTCAGAATTATTAATATTACTGTCATTCGAGTGTTACACGTAAAATAAACAAATAAAATCCAAGTCATAAAACCCGTCCTAAGTTTTATATCGTGTCTACTTTTAAAATGAAAAAAAATATCTATTCTCTCTCTCTCTCTCTCTCTCTCTCTTTCTTTTCTTTTCTCTTTCCCCAGTCTTATCTTTCCTTGTGACGATGATTAAAAATTCTGAGTTGAGAAGAAACACGATTTATTTATTAACGGGAAAACAAAGAAAACATCCAACCCAAGAATTTTAAATGAAATCTTTCTTTATAACTACGACAAAAATAAGAAAAGCAGATGAAATTTGATAAGGAAGGATGAAGATGAAATGTAAGAGAGAGAAAGAGAAAGAGAGAGAGAGAGTAATGTAGAAAGGCGGAAAATAAAAAAATAATCTCTTACGTTTAACATTATTAACGATTTTCATGTCCTACTTGTATGTTTTATTTGAAGAAAAAAAAATATTTCTTACTTGAAATATTCATAAGGATATATCCTGTATAAAATTCAACAAATGTTCTAGTTGTAAATTACTACTACTTTAATAATAATATATATACCTTTTATAATATATATATTATTATATTTATTATTATATTATATATATGAGCCGTTTATTTTGAAAGTGGCCTAACTCCATTAGGAGTAGAGATTTTGGTGTGTTAGAAATGGCATTAAAAAAAAATAATTATAACGCAATTATAAATAAAAGAATCTCATAAAGTAAAGAAAAGAATTCGATTTAAAGAAATAATATTTTTTTTTCGTAGGGAAGTATAAGAAAAAAAAAATGTTTAGAAGGATGCAAAACAAAGATTGCATATTTTCTCGTAATGCATTATAAAAAGAAAAAAGAAAATCGTTTGTAAACTTGTTAGGTTGCTTTAGCGAGAAATAGAGGTTTCAACGGAACTTTGTAATTGCAATGATTGTGCAATAGTGTTTATGATGGTAGTTATGAGTTAATTTCACGGATCACGAAGACATAGTCTTCCTTGTCACCGAAGTGTCGCATGCGAATCTAAATTCACTGAGCTTGCAGCTATTTCATATCGAAGTTCTAGAACACTGAAAGTGAGAGAGAGAGAGAGAGAGAGAGAGAGATGGAATATACAGCTCGTAAACTTCATCAACGAAACGACAGGAGCAACGAAACCGACAAATTATGACTGACGCCTGCCAATTAGAGCATTGGTCAATCCTTTGTTTTGTGTAAATATATACATACACATGTATGCGTGTCTCTAGTTGACTATATTCTTGGAAAATCAACATCAGAGAAAAGGGTCACTCTCCTTTCTACTGGCTGATGAAAAATGAAGTATGAAGTATTATAAATTTGTACGATGATAGATAGGATCGATATAACAATTTTTTTTCAAAGTATATAAGTAATAAAAATTCAAAGTATATAAAGTAATAATAAATATATATTAATATGTTTGTAATAAATGTTTAAAGTTATGACAAATATGTCACAGTTACGGTACAGTGATTGGTGTATTTTATAGAGGATATTTCGGATATCCATTAGATTGAGTACAACCCTCTAGCATAGACGTATCATATAATTTACCTATCAACAAAACCTTGTTCCCCTTTATCGGGTCATTAGATAGAAATAGCATTGAGGATCTTATTAGTAATGGTTTTGTTATATTTTATTCCATATACTTATATTCGTTCTCCTTTATTTCATCAGACAAATTAATGATACTTTATTTTTCATCAGCCCTGATTCGTTCGAACGTATTCCTGGGGACGCTTTTGTCTTTGATTAATAGGAATTCGATGAAAGTATAATAGTCGTCTATCGATTATGTTCTACCACTTAGACACATCTATATTTATCACGTGTAAGTATAGACACAATTTTTGTTAAAGAATATTTCTTTGAGTAAATGCACGCGAGATCATCGTGTTTTTTATGAAATAAAAGAATATAGAATAAATTAATAAGAAAAACAATTACACGTAATAAATTATTCTTAGTGTGTGTTGTTAAAAGAACGTATGAAAAATGTACAGAATTCGATTGAAAGTATACCTCGTAATATATCTCATGCTGCTGCTTTTTTTTCTTTTTTTCACGAGTTTACGCAAACGTCTCACGTGTGTTATAATACATACACAGATATAACTTATATATACACACTATTATTAACTTGAGCTTGGTGTATTGTGTTTAATCGATGAAAGAGTATATCATCCACGTTGTATTATCAGAGACCGATCGAAGCTGAACTTCCTTTAATCAGTATAACAGAAGAGTATTCTTCGTTCAACTTCCGCCCATCGATCCTTTTTCCTCCTTTCTCCTCATTCTCTCTCTTTCTTTATTTCTTTCTTTCTTTCTCTTTTTTTCTCATTATCTTTCGGAGAAGTCGTCATTACACGAAACTCGTTAGTTCGTTTATACGGAAAAAGTTCTGCTTTCACATTCGTGCCCTGCATACACGACTTTGTCTCTATATATCAACTTTATATATGTGTATGTAAATAGACATACATATTATATGGATTTAATATATATATGTACATATATACGGAGTGTCTAAGATTTTTTCATAGAAACATTTTGAGCGTATTTTATGCTAGAAAGTAAAAGAAGATGTTATATATATCCATAGGTCATTTAAAGATTTATTCAAAAGTTAGAAAATATATTGTGTGTGTAAGAAAATGTTTAAACAGTTTTGCATATGTTGTTTACTATTTTGAAATGGTTCAACGTATTACTTTCTTAACAATAACTTGACCACTTAGATCACCTGATCTTACTTCAAAAGATTTTTATTTGTTAATAGCATATTTTAGCATATTGCAACGATATCATATTCGTATTCTCATAAACAAATATTTTGAACAACATATTTAAATAATTTGATAATTTGTACTATAATTATTTAATAATATATATAATATATATAGGTCATTTAAAGATTTATTCAAAAGTTATAAAATATATTGTGTGTGTAAAAAAATAATGTTTAAACAGTTTTACATATGTTGTTTATTATTTTGAAATGGTTCAACGTATTGTTTTCTGAACAATAACTTGACCACTTAGATGCTAGAAAGTAAAAGATGTTATATATATCCATAGGTCATTTAAAGATTTATTCAAAAGTTATAAGATATATTGCATGTGTAAGAAAATGTTTAAACAGTTTTGCATATGTTGTTTACTATTTTAGGATAGTTCAACGTATTACTTTCTTAACAATAACTTGACCACTTAGATGCTAGAAAGTAAAAGAAGATGTTATATATATCCATAGGTCATTTAAAGATTTATACAAAAGTTATAAAATATATTGTATGTGTAAGAAAATGTTTAAACAGTTTTGCATATGTTGTTTACTATTTTAGGATAGTTCAACGTATTGTTTTCTGAACAATAACTTGACCACTTAGATGCTAGAAAGTAAAAGAAGATGTTATATACATCCATAGGTCATTTAAAGATTTATACAAAAGTTATAAAATATATTGTATGTGTAAGAAAATGTTTAAACAGTTTTGCATATGTTGTTTACTATTTTAGGATAGTTCAACGTATTATTTTCTGAACAATAACTTGACCACTTAGATCACCTGATCTTACTTCAACAGATTTTGATTTGTTAATAGCATGCTTTAGCATATTGCAACGATATCATATTCGTATTCTCATAAACAAACATTTTGAACAACACATTTAAATAATTAACATTTAAATTAATTTAATAAAGGCCTTAAGTGATCTATGTTCATATGATTTTTCTATTTTCTTATATTTTTGAGAGTAGAGTACGTTAGCAACGACGTTTGTACGACAAAATTTCAGATATCAACCCTGTATATGAATATTTGTAGACTTGTGTGTGTGTGTGTGTGTGTGTGCGCACGTGTGAAAGCATATATGTTTATATGAGGAAAATATCATGCGCGAGCACGAGACGGCAAGTTTTTTATAAGACATCAAGGAGGATTAGGAAAGTAAGGAGAAGAATAAGGACAAAAGGATATGAGAATGAAGTGGAAAAAAAAAAAGAAAAGGAAGTATAATATGCTCGAAGCGGAAGGTACTTTAATTATGAGAGAAATCATGTTTCTTTTTTTATTGTTTTTCTTCTTTTTTTTTTCTTTTTTTTTTTATGATGGCTATCATGGAAATTCTGTTTAACGTAGCATGAAAAAACTTTTAAAAAGAGATTACTGATAAAGTAGGGTAATTAGCAATGATGCATTCTGAAGGTACACTGGTAATTAAGCCACTTTCTTTACCCGCACTTCTCTTTCTTTTTTTCTATTCCACCTTTGTTCTGCATTGCGTAATAAATGTTGGATCGTATAAGCATAGGTTTGTAAAGAAGATAAGAAGGAAAATAGATATTTCTTTTCTAATTCGATCAAACTTTATAGGTAATGTGGAGTACTTGTAATTTGAACCTTTTTTGTGCACACGTTTGTTCATATTCGAATACTTTCATTATTAATTTTTTTTTATAATATACGAAATTAATTGTTAGTAATTAAATATTCGTTTCGTGATATATATTTTAATGATGTATATATATATATATATATATATATATATATATATATATATATATATATATATAAATAATAATATAAATAAATAATATAAAAAATATATAGATATATAAATATAATAAATATAATAAATTATATATATATGAAAATAAATCATTTTAGATAAAATAAATCATTTTAGATAAAATGATTTATTTTTATGTATATATAATATTATATATATGAAGATACTTGAATGATTATTACACCTTGAACATGCTCATTAAAAGTAATCAAAAAATGAAATACAATTTTTCAAGTATAAATTACTTATCGTAGTTTTATTAATTATCTTTTGTAAGATTGATCTTTGTCAGTAAAATGAGCTTTTAATTTATTTATCGTCGCGGGTAAACTTCTTGACAATGATAATCGTTTGAAAATCTTAATCAAACTTTCGTTCGTATTAATTGTGTAAAAATTAGTTGAAATGACGATAAGTGTAAAGTTTGATCTTAATAGATTATTATAGGTAAATGATTTTTTTTAACGGAGAAAAGAAAAAAAGTAAAAGGAAAAAAGTTATCGTTCTTCGAATCTTGTCGTAGGTTTTCAAACAGATTTTTTTTTTTTTTGTCAACGGTTAGCATGGCAAGCAAATGTGCGAGAATCGTGTTACGTAATTCTTTTTCTTGATTTTTTTGTTCTTTTTACGATCGGTATCTCATCGGAGGCGCGCGCGTTTATACAAGGTTTTTAAATAAAATTGCATGAAACACGAAAAGAGTTCTTTTTTTCTTTTTTTTTTTTTCCCCCTACATCAACCGTGTAAGTACATTTCGTTAACGGCATTTTTCGCGTGTCGTAAAACGGTAAACGATCAATTACGATCGATAAGCTTGCAAACAACTGCGAATTTCTCATCGTTTTACATCTCGACGTTTTTCATGATTAACAAATTAACGAAAAAAAATGAAAAAACGGAAACAATATATATATATATGAGCCGTTTATTTTGAAAGTGGCCTAACTCCATATAACCTTAAATTGAGATATTTAAAGGTTTGCGTTTCAATGCAATTAAAAATATACGTGAAGAATAACAATGAGTTATGTTGCTTTGTTGTAATGCTTTATTGATAGATAATTTGAAGCTGTATATGTTACCGTGGGTAACTGGAAATAATTGACAAATGGAGTTAGGCCACTTTCAAAATAAACGGCTCATATATATTTTTTTATCTTCTTACTTTTTTACAATTTGTTTGTAGACATTTGGTAAATTTTTATATAGGTAAAAAAAAGATAGCACGTGATTAGATATTCCACGTAAATTTAACTTTTTACTAGGCCTCTAGGGTGAATTTTTTTGAGCTTTCTAGGAATATATTGGCTGTGGGTTTCGTTGGCTAACGGGTTTACGTGGGTATCTCAATTTTTCTCTTATATCTGCAGATACAATATTATCGTGTTTTGTAAAATGATACAAAAAAATAATAATAATAATTACTCAACATAGAATAAATTAACGAACGGTTAAAGATTTTCACGTTATTTCTACGAGTGATCGCGTGTACATTATTATTTTGATATATATAAAATTTTCATCTATCGCAATAAAATCTATCATAAAATTAATAAAATAAATATTGATGCTCCTTTTTTTCCTGATCGTTCCTTTGTTTATTTATGGTTTTGCCAATAAAATCAATGAAAAACGTTTATTTTCTCGATATTTTATGGTGATTGAATCCATTGTATATCGATGATAATAAAAATTGTTAGTTCATTTTCGTTTCCTTTTTTTTTAATACTCTTTCGTAATCGAACTCATCGTTAGACGATCGTAACAATGATTTATTTGTTTTCATTATTTTATTTTCTACGTGTATTCAATTAACGAAAATATACGTAATCAAAATTTATATATTACACTGATCGAGAACAAATTACATTTAAATTAATATCACTAAAGTTTTTTATATTTTTTATATATAGTTATATATATATAAATAAATAATAAAAATTATAAGAATGATCGATCAATTGTTAGACACGAAAAAACCGGATGTTTCCTCTGTTATAACAGCACGTACGATTTTAAGACCACTTTCTTTACATTATCTTCGTACTTATTTAATTTACTTCTTATAAAAATAAAGCTTGCAAGAGAGTAAACTCATTAAACATATAATTAAGATATACTAACGTATTTATTTCTAAATTGTTTTCATCCTAAACTTATTTATATTATACCAATAATTTTCAGAACAAAAATCTAATAAACGTAAACTGTATATATATGTATAGGTATCTAACAAAAGTTCGTTCAAATGTTAGTTGTTGTTGTTATTGTTGGCAGAAATACGATTGGAAATATCGACAGTTTCGAAAAATAACTCGGATAGTGCATTAACCTAATTCCTTTCGATACGTGAATTGTATTAACGATCAAAAAAGTTTGATACCTGACCAATGATAGAAGGAACACGAGAAAAATGAAATTTTATGCTACTACAAATGCTATTATATTCTTCCCATCTCTTTGCCATGTGGTTAAAAAATTATTATTTTTTTTTTTTCTATTTTTCTCCTGAAAAAAAGAAGTTCATTAGTCCGGTTCGAACCTTTTCGTTCCGTCCGTTCGTTCGTTCGTTCGTTTGTTCGTTCGTTATTAAATTACTCTTCGATAATGAAGTGAAAGAGCCTACGATGAAATTACGTTAACTCACATACATATTTGATATGATTAAAAGTCCTCGGTCGAAAGATTGTTTTCGATATGGAAAAATCGAGATACGAGAATAATGAAGAAAAAAGTATCTCTTGCGAGACATAACGAGTTTTAACTATTTGCCATAGAATGACGTCATTTCCTTTTATATTTTTATATATATTTACTTATTTTTATTATTTTTATATATATATTATTTATTTTTATATATTTTTATATATATTTTTATATATATTTACTTATTTTTATTATTGAAGTTATACTTCTTTTGGCGCGTTGAGGAAAATGTAATGGGGAGTGATTTTGTTCCGAGCACCTGGAAAAACGACACCATGAAGTTTGTCGGTATTTACGACGCGCGGCAAAGCGATTTCAAGTATACGGCATGAAGTTGTCTTCTCTTCTTCTTCCCCTTTTTTTCTCAAGCGGGTCACCCATCCAAATACTAATCGTACTCAGCGCCGCTTTACTTAAATGATCGAAGCGGGAACTAATGCTGTAACCGCGCCATGACAGTTGACGCGCGTAGTAATTCGATATATCTTTCTTATATTTTGTATGGACTGATATCTATATTTTGATATTTTCTTTTTCTTTTTTTTAATCTTTCTTATATATATATAATAATAATAATTATTTCTTTCTTTTAAATTATTTTTTTTCTTTGAAGTTTTTTTTGAAGTTATTTTTGAGGTTATTGAGGTTATGTTCGTTTTGGTACGGCAAAGAAGTATAACTTTTTACGTGCGTACATAAGTACACACACCAGTTTTTATTATATATATTTATATTATTTATATTATTATTATTTTTATTTTTATATTATTTTTTACTCCTTTATATTTTATATATATATCTTAAGTATTTTACTTTAATTTGTTATTTTCCGATAATAATAATATTGTATATCAATCTAATTAAAATAATATTTATATAAAGTATTTCGTTATTTCTTTCAAAATTAATTTTGTGTTCAGTTATTTAAATTGAATAATATTTTTAAAGATACATCAAATTAGGTAGTTTGATTTGTAAAGAAGCAGTTTAATAAATCGTTATAAATCCAAAAATTTAAACGAATACTTCCAGTTTGTTCTTGCAAAGTAAGTTTTTGTCAATCCTGTTATAAATAAAATAATTTTTCTTGAGAATGAAAAAATAAAGCAAATAAATCGAACTATTGGATGGCAAAAATGAAGTCACCTATGGTCTCATTAGGATAAGGGAAGACCTTGAAAGTGGGCTAGCAAACGTGCCGGAAAATCTTCCTTGTTAGCCTTCGAGCAGCGAAGCATTAAAGTTAAGAGGGATGGTAACTGAAGGTGAAGGGTGTTCTTAAGTATGTGTGTGTGTGTGTAAGTTTGTGAGTTTGTGTGTATGTCGATAGATAAAGAGGGGAAAAAAAATAAAATGTTAAGTTTTTATTCTGATTTTTTTCAGATGATATCTACGTCGTTTACTATTTTTTTCTTTTTTTCTTAAAACTTATTTTTTTTTTCTAAACCAATTAATCGACAGGTTGTAAGATCATGACTTTTTCACTTTGTAACGATGTTTTTATAACTTTTACGTTGCTTGAAAAAAAGTTTGTTCTTTCCAAGACGTTTTCTGTTAACGTTCTCCTCGTTCTTTTAAAAAAAAAAAAAAAAAACAGAAAAAAAATGTTATCGAGTATTAGTTTAACGATAAGTAGATTATTTCTCTTCGTTTACTCTGGCACACCGATTTATGTCAAAAGATTCTTTCTTTTTTCAGATAAAAGATTAAACATTGCTAATTAATTTCTGAAAGGTATTATTAAAAAAAAAAACCACGAGTCTTCGAAGATTTTTTTCATATCATAATTCTAATCGACAATTTTTGAAATTTAATGTAACTTAACTTTTCGTCGGATTATAAAGAACAATTATACGATATTTTATTCGAATTGAATAAAAGTACTTGATAGTTTTTTTAGAAAAATACAAATAGATGTACGCCGTTTCAATCTTTTATGATAATATTTGTCTATCTCACGAACGATTAAATAAAGTTTGTTGGATTACAATAACGGATTTAAAACATTCGAAAAAATTAATTGGGAATCGAAACGTTAAATCATTTTATTGGAAATTTCAATGTTAAAGGAAAAATAAAGTTAGTTATAAAAAAAAGAAAAGGTAAAAATAAAACCATGAAAAATAAAATATATATATATATAATATTTAAATATAATATAATATAATATTATAAATTATAATAATTATAAATTAATATAATAATATAATATTTTAATATAATATATATAAAAAAATAAATATTATAATATATTTTTTTTTCGTAGGGAAATCAAATAATTACTGTAATAAAAGTAAATATATATATATAGAACGTTTCGTATTAAACGAAAAACGATACCGGAAAATAAGTATTGCTGATATCAATGTTATTTCTAATAAAATGTTTCGTCCGTATATCAAGATAATATCCTTGCGAAAATCGATCTTTTCAGAATGAAATATAGGATGGAAAGAAAAAAGAAAGATAAAACTTTTTGGGAGGGGTGGGGGAAAGGAAGGGTCCAAGCACGTGCTTCTCTTCCCTTGTTAGGGCAAGGGCTACAAAATCGGTTTTGAAAGCTTATCGTAAAAAGCTTTATTTTTATTTCTCTCTCTTGTCACTTTTTATTATTCTCACTTCTTCATACTTTTTTTTTTACTTCTTTTCTTTTATTTGTTTTTTCTTAATCTTTTTTATTCCATCAATGGACGATTGATTTTGATTTCTTCTCACGTAACTACACAGGACGTATACATTTTCCGATTAATCTGAACAATGTCTCAAATATAATAGAAAAATTGATATTTAATTTTTGAAAACCATAATATAATTTTAAGATTGTTGCATACTCGTATTTCTATATTTAAAAAATCTTTTACAAAAGTATCAGAATACGTTAGTATTTTAAAAAATTATTAATGTTAACTGAATACAAAATTATTATCTCATGTCAGTGTCGTATAATTATACTAATATAAATGATATTATACATTTTACATCGCGTAAATTTTTAGTCAGACGTTAAACGAAAATTAGGTTACATGAAACGTAGAGAAAGTTAACAAGAAAATAAATTATTTCAACGGGGGGAAAAACAACAATTGTATTTTCGAGATATGAAATAGAAAGGTGTTTAAATAAAGAAGAAGAACAAGAGCACAAAAATGTATAAATATTAATAATTTCAAATGTATATAAGTATCATGGTTCGTTACTTCTTTTCAAAAATATATATCTTTACACACGTATAAGAAGAAGAAGACAAAAAATGGGGGGCAAAAATAACATAAAATGTCACTAGAAGTAACAACAAACATTACGGGGTTTTAAAACATCGAATAATTTACGTCATTTTAAAAAGAAAGTTGTAACCAGGATGAACAGAGAAACGTTTCGTGTTCCGTTCTATTTTTAAATTTTCTTCGGTATTTTTATTCAATCTTCTACTCTCTCTCTCACCCTCTCTTCCTTTTTATTTCTTAATAATATACAAAATAAAGTAGAAAAAGTATCACTTCTCTTGAAAAGCCCACATCGTGAACCGTTTTCTTGATAAAAATTACGTAACCAAATAAATACACGCATTGTTTGTATTAATATTTCGTTTTTTTTTTTTTAAATAAAATCTTTCTTTTCAATTCTACGTCCATTTAAAATAGTTCCGTAACAAAAAGAACAAAATAACAGTTACAGGAAGGGCCTCTGTTGTGTAATCGTGGTTTATTAAATAAACAATATGTAAAATTTCCGCGTGTGTACCTTCAGCACATGCGGAAGGCAATATTTATTTCATTAGTTATGTATTCGATGTCGAAATTTTACGAGAAAGAGTGAAATGATGAATTTAACGAGAGAAATACGAATACGAGAGAGAGAGAGAGAGAGAGAGAGACACAAACAGAACGCATTTTCTCTCTCTGTTTCTCATTCCACGTGTATCATAAATTTTCATATCGAGAATAAATTCGATCAGGGAATAACAAACGCATCGAAATATCTCGTAGAATTCACCATCTGTGGGAGGAGGGGACGGTTCATAGGGGTGGGTGGGGTGGTAGGATTTTATTAAACCAGAAATAGTGTGTATTGAGATCAATAAACAGTCACTTCGAAAAATATTCTCGACTCTGGAATATGATTAACTTTCATACATCAAATTTTGGTTGTTTATAAATTGCCCTGTTTATTACTTTTATACCAATAGATTATTTATGTTTATTAACATTTATAAATGTGTATATAGTAATGTTTTTTAACTGCATTTCTTCGTCGCATAGGATTGAAAACTTAGCGTTTATTATTTTTATTATAGATTATAATGAAATTATGGGAAATACGTTGAGAAATATTTCTAATGGAATGAATTGGATTTGAAAATTGATGGAAAATATGTGAAGTAAGGATATTTATAAGATAAAAAAATGATAATTAATGTGCCGAATATGTTAAAACAATGTTATAAAACAAAATGAATTGGATGGATTTTTTAAGAGTCATTGTGTGTGTTTGTGTGTGTGTGCTATGTGTGGGAGTGTTGAAATGGTAGACGCACAACGTACAATGTCAACACCGTTTAACATTCTATGCGTCATTCAAGGTGTCCCCTCTTTGCGTTCGAGCAGTGTTTAACAACTGCATCGAAACTCGAGAAGGTAACATTTGTCAGTGTCAAAGAACACGTGTGCAAAATCTTACAAAGGAAACAGAGTAGAGAGAGAGAGAGAAAAAGAGAGAGAGAAACCAAGAAATAGAAAGAAGTACTCGTGTAGATATTTTTGAAGATAGTTTTGTTTTGTTTTTTGTTTAATATAAATCAAAATGAAAATAATACAAATTATACGGATCATTTATACAGGAAGATTTGTGTAATGGAATTCAAGCAGAATTCCATTACTCTCGATAAAAATTCTCTAATATTTATTATTTATATAATAATATTATTAACATATTTGAAATATATTATTTTTATTATTAATATCGTTGTAAAATTATTCGTTGTAAATTGTATTATTATACGTAATTGTTATTTAAAAATGTTCACAACACGACGATGTTTTATTTTCGTATAAAATTTTTGCACCAAAAGTTTATCGTTAATTACATCAATAATAATTAGCTGCGTTTAACACACGTGTATATATATATATATCTTTTTGAATTATTTAAATACGAAATAATGTACGTTGAGTTAAAACAAATGACAAGCTCTTTTCACGGAATATATTTAATATACGGTTATGATTATACCGTTGAAATGATTCTATAGCCACTATGTTTTGTGTGTATGATATGTAAATGTGTGTATGATATGTAAATGTGTGTATATGTGTATATGTTATAATACGTATAAGACTAAGGTCATTTCCATTTATCTGTTTTCTATGTGTATCACACAAAATAGATATAAAATACACACATTCGTCCATTACTTACACGATACTTCTTCCAAAAGCCGCCTATTCAGTATTTATGATTCGGAAAACTGATCATTTAATAATATTTTATGCGAGCTTACTTTGTTCTCCTTTGAAAAGCTCATTGCCATTCCTACCATCGAGCTTGAAAATCGATTGGTTTAAGACTACAGTCGTAAAATCGAATTAATTCAAATATATTCGTAGATTTGAATTCAAATTGTTTTTTTTTTTAATTTTTTCTAATATATCCCAACAATAGTAGGACAAGTTTGTATTTTCTATTTATAGAAATTAATTCGGTGCTTAAAAAAAAAAAGACTTTTATTTTTGTTAATGTATATTTTATGCGATAATTTTTTTGGTTAATATTTTAACTCGAATAATCTTTTAATTTAAAAAATACTAAAAAATCAAACTGAAATTTTTCACAGCTAATTTCAAATCCCCATGAGAAAACGTGTCATAAATAAAATGAAATTAAATCTGTATACGCGAGAAGAAAATTGACAATGAGAGTAACACACGTGAGAAAGGATTGAGATATTTTAACTGGAATTCTATCACCAGGTAGAAAATCATATTTTGAAATGTTTCAAGATTTAATAGAAAAAAACACATCGTTATTATTATTTTGATTTTATTTAATCAATAATAAATAATCATAATATATCAAATAGCTATGATTAAATAATATAATAAATAAAATACGTTTATAAAAAGATATCTAAAAATGATATTCGATGTAAAGGGTTAAGTTAATCTCTTAAGTTAATAAGAATAACTAATTGGAATAAAAACTTAATGAATTCTATTGTGAAAATATCGGTTCCTAGCAAAAGTCCTAATATTAATAACAAACCTATATTTAGTATTAGTATTTATTCGTCAACCGTTAAGTTAATTCATCGATCGAAGTCTGTCTCTATAAATAAATAATATATTTCCGTTTTTAGTCAGTTAAAAAGATATCTATCTAGTATATACATAAACGAATAAAAACAAGGTGGGCTAACGGATACGAGAGTTTATTAATTCGTCGAGTTCGTCTCGGAACGTTGAGTGCGTTTTCGTATGCAAAAAGGTGTAGTAGGTTGGTATCCGTGTCGAAGAAAGAGCTTTTTTACGTGACCATTGTAATTGGAAAACTCTGTGAGAGAGAGTAGAAAGGTTTTAAATAAAAGTATGAGATACTATTCGTATATGTATGTATGTGTATATATATATATATGTATTTGACTATTGTATAAATAAATAATACGTTCGCTAGCTAGTGTAAGCAAAAAAAAAAAAAAAAAAAAGAACAAAAGAAATCAAAAAATATCGAAGCAAGCAGAGAAAATAAATAAAAAAGAAAAAGTAAAAAAAAAATAAAATAAAACATAAACCCACCGACGTGAATCGGGATATATACTTGATTGGAAAACTCGCGATGCATTTCTTTAGGAAACAAAGCAACTTTTCTCATAAAATTTTGTCGATAAATTGTCAGATAGTTTAATCGAATTTTTTTACACACACACACACACACACAAACAAACCGTTCGATGAACAGAGATACACGCAAGTTAGATTTAAAATATTTGAAAAGATCTTATTCCTTATAATGATTCGTTTATTATTATTATTATTATTATTATTATTATTATTATTATTATTATTATTATTATTATTATTATTTGTCGAAAATATGGTAATGTAAAGAAAATAAAAGTAAAAAGTTTTTAAACGAGCTTACAGAATTCGTGTTAATCCTTTGCAATTAAGTAAAAGAGGATAAGAAAGAAAGAAAGCAAGAAAGAAATAAAGAAAAGAAAGAGATGAAAGGAGAAGTTAATTAGGAGCTCGTTTTCCATTCATCCAAAAAAATCGCGAAGTACAAATTTTTGTTAATCTCCTATTTAAAAGAGATTGTTTTAAATGATTAAGAGAAAGATATTTAGAAAAAATTAAAAAAAGAACAAAAAGGTTGAGAACCAAAATTTATGTACCCTACGTAATATAATCTTTTATGAGATTATTCGTTAAAAAAAAAAAATAAAACTGGTGTGTGTACTTATGTACGCACGTAAGAAGTTATACTTCTTTGCCGTACCAAAACGAACATAACCTCAATAACCTCGAAAATAACTTCAAAAAATAACTTTAAAGAAAAAAATAATTATTATTAATATATATATAAGAAAGATTAAAAAAAGAAAAAGAAAATATCAAAATATAGATATCAGTCCACACTAAATATAAGAGAGATATATCGAATTACTTCACGCGTCAACAGTCATGGCGCGGTTACAGCATTAGTTCTCGCTTCGATCATTTAAGTAAAGCAGCGCTGAGTGCGATTAGTATTTGGATGGGTGACCCGCTTGAGAAAAAAGGGGGGAAGAAGAAAAGAAGACAACTTCATGCCGTATACTTGAAATCGTCGTAAATACTGACAAACTTCATGGTGTCGTTTTTCCAGACGCTCGGAACAAAATCACTTCCCATTACATTTTCCCCAACGCGCCAAAAGAAGTATAACTTCAAAAAAATTAATAAAATAAAGGGGGAGTTTTTTTAACGTTAAAATAAAATTTCGTATAGCTTCGTTTTCTTTCGCAGTCTCCTTTTTAGAGATTTTTGTTCGAGTATGAGAAATCCTCTCGCAATAGTGGTCCACGTCATCTTCCTTTGAAATATAGTATCTTTCCATTTGATGCTGCGACTAATGTACTTAAATTTATCGCCACGACAAAGACTAATGGGAGTAATAATGACATTAACGTCACACATATGTGTGTGTAAGTATACGTGTATCACGTGATATAGCACATTGATTAGACCGACAACGTATGTAAAAGCTTTTGGTGTTATCGATGATGATGATGATGATGATGATGATGATGATGATGATGATGATGATGATACTAAAGATAATGATGATAATAATAATAACAATAATAATTATAGGGGGGAGAGGGAATTGAAAATTCATACACATTCTATAAAATAATATTTATACATATGTCAACGTTAAATCGTATAATTCAGTTCAATATTAGAAACTCTAAGTTTTACTCAAAATAAAATAAAAATTTTTGTTATTTTAGATTAAAATTAATAATTATAGGAAATAATGAAATAATATATGAATTCATAAAAGAGACGAGTGGTATAAATTATGAGATTGAAATTTGTAGTTATTCGCTCTTATCACTTATCCTGTAATTTGAAAAGCAATGTTAGTTTAATTTACGAATGAAATTTCAATTTTTTATATAAATTTCGTTAATTCATATATTATCTTGTTGAAATATATTATTCTCTCTTTTTTTTTTTTTTATTCGAATAAATCGATATAGTTATTTTAAAGTTTAGTTTAAACGTTTCATAAATTATAACGGATTTCACGGTTTTAATAACTAATATATTATATATTCGTCTAATATTAATTATTTAATATTAATTATATTCGATAAAAATATCTCGCGAAAATATTTCATTCCATTTCGCGACGTTATAATTTAGAAAAGTAAATAATACGTAATCGCGAATATTAAAAACGCGATGGGAATAAATTAATCGATGATCTGGTGGTTGGTGACCCGAATAAATACTGTGCTTACGATTTACGAGAAGATATCGATGTGAGAGAAAGAAAAATTCGAAGAATGGTAAATTCAAACACGAAATTCTGCGGGCCGATAAAAATTCAAGCTCGCTAGTTGAAATATCACCACCTCGATAAACGTATCATACGTCTCTTTTTTTCTCTCCAATCTTTTTCGGATCTTTGAACGAAATGAATGGAGAAAAAAGATGAAAAAAAAAGAAAAAGAAAGAGAGAGACAGAGAAAAAACGAATGAATGGGACACGTTTCTAACAAAGTAGGTGATTTCGATTGGAAGTAACTCGAATTTGTAACAAAAAGAAGGAGAGAGAGAATATATCCTTTAAAAAAATGAGAAATGTATATGTTATATACATTAAATACTCAAAATGATCGTTCGATGATCATTATAACTTTAATAATAAATAAATAAAATTACAATTAACGGATTAACGATAATGTATTTTTAATTGAAACGATATATACACACAAATATATCTTTGTTTTTGGTTTGGAAATAAGAAGAATGAGAAACAGACAGCAACAGAGAACGATTTACGGCTTGTTTCGATTCGTGTTGTCTAATGAAACTAACGGAAACCACTGGAGAATTTAATTACCACCCCTGGGGATTTGAAGTTTCCCTTCTCTCTCTCTCTATGCCCGGAAAAGAGAAGATCGAAGTACAGGTGGTCCAGCGGGCCGTTTCCGGGCACGATTCAAGCCCAATTTGATCCAATTCACGTCATATCGGGAAACGATCTTTACACGTATATATACACGTAGGGATATGTATTTACCTAGTATGTTACCTATACATATATATATCTAGGATAGGATAGGATAGGATAGAGACGTATGTATGGCATTTGCGCATTCGCGAGAGAGCACGGCCCGTTTTCAACGCAAAGGACAATGCGTTTGTTTTGATCAAATTGGACGGCTGATCCCATCTAACCCGCGAGAGCTTGGACTCATCAGTATTATCTCACGTTCAACGATCTGCAGCCAGCAAGGTTGCGGCTATTACGCAATACCTCCCACGATGAGGTTGGTAGGCAGGTTCACGTTCTCTCTGCTTGCCCCTACGTATGTGCATATGTGCGTGTTTCTATATGTGTAAATAGATATAGGTATATAGATTGAAGTACGTATACCTATATGTAAAGAGGAGAACCACCGTACAGCCATTGTGGTCTATTTTGATGAACGCGAATTGGATTGGAAGACCAATAAAGTTCTGAGGTTCGCCCTAGAATTGTTTGAAATTCCAGTTAATTCATCGATCATTATTTCTTTAGAATCTACGTAAATATCGTGATATTATTTAAGAAAAAATATCAATCTATATTTTGACTAGGATTTTATTATATTATTTATTATTCTAGGGTTTGTTAATATTTTTAAAGAAAAATTTGGTTAATGGTTCATGATCGTGGTTGGATATTATTTTTGTTTGTTTGTAATAATGAGTAATTAATAAAATAAAAATATTATATAATAATAAATATAAATAATATAAATAATATATTTATATATATATATATAACGTATACAAATATGTCCTCTAATTAATTTTCCAATATTCTGTAATTAATTGTATATAATTAATATCTGTGTTATACTCTTCTCTAAATAATCTTCCACCAAAATCAGAAGAAATTATATAACAGTTTTATTTACCCTCTCTCCTCTATGCTTTTATATAGATCTATTAAATAATTATTACGGATTATTTCGATATAATGAATTAATTATTATTATTATTATTATTATTGGAACAAAACTGATGATATTTTCATTCCTTTCGAATAATTAATTATCGAAAAATAAAATTAAGGTATATCCCTCTTTTAATCCTAATGAGATATAAATTTTCAATAATGTTATTAATTATCAATCTACGAGTTTAAATTAAATAAACGAACGATAAAATAGAAAAGAAAGCTCCCCAAAATGCTTGTCATTAGCAACGCGAGTTCGTCCTATATTAATCTATGGTGGAAAATTTGACGAGTTAATTCCTATTTAAAGAAACAAACGTGGATTAATAATTAACAATGTGGAACAAAGTATTAACAATACCGAATAGATAAGTTGATCTAGCTTTCACTAGATTGTATTGTTAGGAAATAACAATCTCTCCTTTTAAACTAACGAATTATAGTGTTAAAGTAGTTTTATGTTTGTAAGATATTCCTAAATGGGTTCAGTGGTGTGTATAATTTGTTCAACAAAATCTATGCAATTAACCGAGTCGTACGGAATCGAATTATGTCGATTCAAGCCAAACACGAACAAACAATTTCATCGTTGTGTCGTTTGTAACAATTTGCCGATAGCTTCGAGTGTTACTCGAAAGCTCGAAAGCTCGAAAGCTCGAATTATGTATCCTTTTACATAGCATACCTATAATATACGTACACGCATATGTGTATTCATCATTGCCACTACTGTACCTCTTATCGACCCCAATATAATGAGATTTTCAATTAATTTCATTCTATCCTCCCCCATTCCCACCCCCATCCCTCTTCTCTCTCTCTTTCCTACTCTACCTACGATCTCTGAATTGGTTTTCTAATTGATAGTTACCGTTGTTATTCGAATCTTCTGAGCATAAACCAGGATGAAATAAATCCTAACCAACTGTGTGTGATATATCATCGGTTATTTAACATTTTTCACTTCTTTCTATTTTCTGTTATGGTAATATATATATTTATATGTGTGTGTGTGTATGTGGGTTTGCTTAATTAATACTTAATGTCCTTCTCGAACGTAATTAATGTTTCAAGCAAAATATAAGAGGAAATATTTGCGTGTATTCGAAATTCCGACAGAATCAAGAACTATAATACATATTTTGATTTTTAGTTAAAACAATGTTTTTACATTCACGAGATTTATCGATAATTTTAAACATTTATACGCACTCTCGTAATATTTTTTTTCTAACAGAGAAAGTAATGTAACTTTTTCCTTTTTTTGAAGTTATAGTTGTTATAGTTGTAGAAGTTATAGTTGGGGAAAATGTAATGGGGAGTGATTTTGTTTCGAGCGTCTGGAAAAACGACACCATGAAGTTTGTCGGTATTTACGACGCGCGGCAAAGCGATTTCAAGTATACGGCGTGAAGTTGTCTTTCTTTTCTTCTTCCCCCCTTTTTTCTCAAGCGGGTCACCCATCCAAATACTAATCGTACTCAGCGCCGCTTTACTTAAATGATCGAAGCGAGAACTAATGCTGTAACCACGCCATGACTGTTGACGCGTGAAGTAATTCGATATATCTCTCTTATATTTAGTGTGGACTGTTATCTATATTTTGATATTTTCTTTTTCTTTTTTTTATTCTTTCTTATATATATAATAATAATTATTTTTCTTTGAAGTTTTTTTTGAAGTTATTTTTGAGGTTATTGAGGTTATGTTCGTTTTGGTACGGCAAAGAAGTATAACTTCTTACGTGCGTACCTAAGTACACACACCAGATTTTTTTTTCTTTTTTATCCAGAGTAATAATTGTAAACAAGAATAAACTTTAGGCAACAATAATGCGATAACTTTCTATAATATATTTTTCTGTTTCTCCGTTATTAGTTTACTTAACTGTATTAATATTTGCTATTATTCTATACTATGTTTATTAATATTTTTCGAGTAAAAATGAAATTCAGACCAATAAAAGAGGGTAACATACTAACGTATCAATAAAATATTAATGCAAAAAGGGATATAGAATCTTGATAAAAATGAATTTTCTCGATGTTTCCCTCGTTTGTAGGAAGTTTGATCGAATTAACAAACGTTTCGTATATATTCGAGAGACGACGACAGATAGAAAACATCGAAGCCCAACGATTCGATATCACACTAGTTGGCTTCTAAAGGGGCTGTCTGACACGCGTACGTCTATAATGTCGTCTATGACACGTCGATACGATGATTTATCGATTGTCACATCGAAAATAAAGAAGAAGAAAAAAAGAAGATAATATAGTATACCTATTACTCTCTCTGTGTCAATTTGTTTATTTGTACTTTGTTGTTAAAGGTAGGGAAAAAATAAAAAAGAAAACATCGTAAATTATGATTGACGAGAAAGACAGTCGAGAAAAGATACGATGTACGAGGTATCTGAAATTTTTTCTAAAAAAAACTTTCTAAACGTATTAACACGATTAAAAATATTAACAAATAAAAATGTATATAAACATAAGTTTATAATTGTTTTTAGTGTATCATTCAAAATGTTACCTGTGCTTAATAGAATACACATTAAATATCATTGTAGTATGCTGTTTCATGACATAGCCAATTTCTTCGGTATTTTTATTAACTTTTATTAACTTCTTGCTTTACTTTTCCTCCCTATAAATAAAAATCTAATGAAGTAAGGTCAAATGGTCAATTAATGGTAAAAGTATTTCTCTGTTATCTTGATAGCAAAAAGTCAGTTAACTCGTTGATTGAAGGATGAATTGTTTTAAGTGTAGATGCCTATGCAGGCTGAAAGATGAAACGTAATCAATTTAAATTATTCCATTTTTAGTGAATTGATAAAATACTTTGTTGTTTGATGTAATAACATGATTAAAGGAAAAGCTTTAAAATAATTATACTAAATTCAAAATCGTTCATACACACATATCTTTGATATTTTTTTTTTATTCTTTTATATAGATAAATCTATATAATATAATTATAATATAATAATATATAATATAATTTTATTATTATTATTATTATTATTATTATTATATATAATTATTTATTATAATATAATAATATAATTTTTTGTATACTTATTTTCTTAACGGTTATCGATTGTAAAAACAAATTTAGCAAATATCATAATATTTATTTTCCATTTGAAACGAGAGAAGAAATATTCAGAAAAACAAGAATTATTTGAATAAAAATATAGTAGCACTCGGGCAAAGGTTTATTGCTTTACTCAGTGCCAACAACAACAGCACCGGTGCTAATACTCTTATCATTGATTTGCGTTAATATTACACTTAAGTATTCCCCCATAAAAATACACTTATACATAGACAAAGTCAACCGGTATCGAAGAGCTTTTTTTAAAGCGGAAAAAGAAAACGTTCACGTCAACACGGTCAGTATCCGATAAATTAACGCATGAGAGGGCACCTTGTTGTATGTCCCCTTTATCTCCCCTCGTCCCCCCCTATTTCTCCCTCTTTCTTTCCCTCATTTTCTTTTTCTTCTTCTTTTTCTTTTTCTTCCTTTTTCTTTTTACCCTCCTTCTTCTATCTCTCACTCTCTTTCTCTCTTTCACTCTTTCTCGTGTAGAAAAAAATATTTTTTGTTTAAATATAAATTGAAAATATATAAACTATATGTTTTGTAAATATATAAATTATATAAAAATAATATATTGAAATATATAACAAAGAAAAAATATATTATTACCGATATTATGAATTACATATCTATTTTATATAAATATAAATTTAATATTATTTTGTTATAAATAATATACTATTTTATATATATTATTATATTTATATTTATTATATAATTATATTTATTATTTTAATTAATATTTATATAATTTAATTATTACATTTTAATATTTAATATATTATATATATTATTATATTTATATATATTATATTATTATATATATATTATATTTTTACACGAATTTTCGATCACTATACTTTGAATTTTTTGTCGTTGTTTATCGGAATTACGTCAGTATAGAAAATAAAGTTTAGAAATGATCGGCATCAAAGTTAAACTTAAGATTAGATTCATTTCATAGGATTAATGATAAACTTCTTTGATAATGCATATGACATAAAATCAATCAATATTATTATAATCCTTGATTAGGAAACTTTGGTAAAGCAATTTCCTTCAACATGAGAAGTCCGGTCGATATCTTTCTATTGAAAATATTTAAAGTAATACATTTGATATCATTGATTATACTTAAATTGATTATTTTGCAATTTTTGTTGAAATTAAAAAATAGGCTCGAATTTCATCAAATCCGTGAAAACTTTTTTCTAAGTGGAACGCAATTCATCGATATATATATATTTGTTATAAAGAACATCGGATATGTTGCAGTGACCTTTTTATCTACAAAAGATACTAAAGAAAAGAAAAAGAAATAAGAAGAAAAAGAGAGAGAAAGTTCAGCAACGCTTTAAATCGATTCGTTGTAAGTTTCGTATCGAGTAAGTACACCCACCAGAGCTTTCTACTTCGATAAACTATTTTCTGCTCGACTTCTTCTTTCCTTGATCAAAACCGCGAACTTCTCAGAAAATTCGTTTATCTTGTTAAATTTATATATCTACACGTATATATATACAAGGTATTTCAAAAGTCGCTTTACCGAACTGCAAATTTATCAAATTTCATTGCAAATATTTGCCTGTTGTAAATACATATTATTATTTGATTAACAAATCGATATTGATTTATATTTTGTTTTTTTTTTCTTTTTCTTTTCTTTATATAGTAAAGCAGCTATTATATTATTTTTTTAAGCGTATTATATATTAAATAAATATTAAATAAATATTTAATATACAATATATATATCACACATATTATATTCAAAATTTAACATCTTACCAACTTGTTTTTTTTTTGTTACACAAAAAAGTATAAAAGTTTATAGATGGATTATAACGATAAATAATAAAAATTATATATAAATCTTTTATTACATACATTTAGATAATGATATATCCAAAAAGATGAATGACAGAATAAAAATTTAATTAATACTTCGAACTATCTTTTTCTTTATAAGACACACGGAAAAAATATATCAAATTGGCTTACGTGAGACTTTTCTTAGATAAACTTCATCGAACTTTCTCATTGTCCGGTAATCTGAGAAGAGAAAAAGGAGAAGAAGAACAAAGAAACCGATAGATAACTAAATAGATCGAAAAAAAGAAAGAGAGATACACAAATAGATAGATAGATAGATAAATAGATAAAAGAAGACAGATAGAGTCCGTAACGAGTGATCTTAAGAAAAACTTTAAACGATCTCGCGAGATCTAATTGACATGAAGGAAGATAGAACGAGTCCAATACTGAGATTGACAGTCATCTGTGTATGTGTGTGTGTGAAAGAGAAAGAAAGAGAGAGAGAGAGAAACAACTTGTTTCCCTTATTCCTCAATTTCCCACTTATTTTTTTCCTTTTATTTTTGTATTTTTATATTTTTTCGTTGATATTACATCCAAGAAAAATCAGATCAAGTTCAATCTGATTAATGTACTTTGCTAGTTCTCGATCGAACGACTAGTTTTATTTCGATCAAATGTCTCTTTCACATTGATTTTCCTATTCTCCGTAAATCTTCAAAGCCCTTTTTCGGCTTTTTAGCAATTTACCACGACATATTGCACCCTTCGATGTCTATCGACACGACAAATCGACTCATGTATATTACACATGTATATATATATAGCTATCTATGTATTATATGAGTCGTTTAGAAGCCAATAAAAATTGACAAAATTAATGTCTTCATTTGTTTGATCGATTTTTCTAAATTTTGTGGTTTCTTCATTTGATCGGATATCAAATTTATTTATATTTATTTATTTATATTTTCAAAGCATATGTTTATACGATAAAAGATATCTACAGGATGTGCAAATAAAAACGTTATTTGTTAAATTGTTCCAATAAATACTTGAAGTATTATTAAGTATTATTATTATAGCATATATATATATTATTATATTATTTTATTATAATATATATATTATTAGTATTATATTATTGTTCCAATAAATACTTGAAATTTCATTTGAATAATTAATTCTCATAAATTTCATTAAAAAAAATGTAGAAAAACTGAGAAAATATGTAAAAATGGATGTAATCGTCAATGGTTACTGAGAGAAGACTCTTACAATACATACTTTAAATGCATTCATGTCGAACAACCGTAAATATCATTACGCTTAAATGACGTCACGGTTCTTCTCTTTTTTTCTTTTCTTCTTTTTTTTTCTTCTTTTTTCGTAAAATCAAATGAAGCGCGAATATGTCTGTCTCTGTGTAAAGAATCCCGAGACAAATCAGAAAAATTGTACACCATTCGTATTACTTTTTCTTTCATTGATTCGAATCGAGATACCTATATCCCTCGGATCATCCTAGATTCGTGCTTTATGAAACGAAAAATAAAAATACGAGAGAGAATGAGAGAGATAGAGAGATATATAAAGCAATATAGATGGATCTTATGTAAAACTTGAAGTATAATCAAAAATTCTTTGCTGTCTTGTTAATTAACCTTTCTTCTATCTCTCTCTTTTTATTTCTTTCCTTTTTTTGCAAATATAAATTTATTTCTATTCACTTAAAAATAGTCTGAAAATTGCGAGTAACCTTATCACCCCTATCCCAAACCCTTTCTGCTCCCCCCCATCCACCACCTGTATTTTTATTTAAATTGTTAAGTCGTTAAGCATGAACGATGATTAATAACCTAAGAAATAAAATTAATAAAAATGTTCGGACATTTCTATTGCTTAATTAAAAAATAATTTATCGAACGATATACCAAATTATTGACTCTTACTACTTGTTTGACATATCAGTAGTAAAGGAATTTTAATCAGACAATTTTGTATTCCACTTAAAACCAGCGCATCTCTCTCTCTTTTTTTGCAAATATAAATTTATTTCTATCGACTTAAAAATAGTCTGAAAATTGCGAGTAACCTTATCACCCCTATCCCAAACCCTTTCTGCTACCCCCATCATCCACCACCTGTATTTTTGTATTAGGAGGTGGAAATTTTTATTTAAATTGTTAAATCGTTAAGCATGAACGATGATTAATGAACTAAGAAATAAAATAAATAAAAATGTTGGGACATTTCTATTGCTTAATTAAAAAAAAATTTATCGAACGATATACCAAATTATTGACTCTTACTACTCGTCTGACATATCAGTAGTAAAGGAATTTTAATCAGACAATTTTTTATTCCACTTAAAACCAGCGCATCTCTCTCTCTCTCTCTCTCTCTCTCTTTTATTGAGATCACGACGATAAAATGAATTAATCTTTCGAAAGGAAGAAGAAGAAGAAAAAAGAAGAAGAAAATGATTAAAACAAACGATTTATCTGGGCGAATGGAAATCGAAGGATTTCCAAGAACGAGAACTGAAAATCCGATAAGAAAAATCCCTCATTTTTCTCTCATGGGCGTCGCCTAACGATTCCTTTTTTTCTCTTCCTTTTCTTTTTTTCTTCTTTTTCATTTTCTTTTTTTTTCTTTTTTTCTCGATTTAACTCACGGCAGAAGAAGAACACTACATCAACTTACGTCCCCATCAGCGTCGATTTGTCGATACCACTCAACGAAGATACTCCTCTAGCTTCGATTTCTTTCATTATTAACCTTATCACGCTCGAGAAAAAGAAAAAAAAAGAATAAGGAAAGAAAGGAAGGAAGAAATAGGACGATCGCGTGTTCGCAAAGTTTATATGTCTATCTCTCTCTCGACTAACACATCTTCTTTTATATATATATATATATATAAATATATATAATTATTCTCGAATCACTTCATTAATTTATCAAAAGATAAATTCAAGTAAATGTGGTTTAAAAACAAGTAACTTAACTTCATTCAATTTATTCGTATTTTTACGTTTAACCGAATATTTTATTCGCATTTCTACCGATGATTTATATTTGATTGTTCTAATTTTTATTGTAAACAAAAAAATTACACGAGGCTATCTTTCTTTATTATTTATAAAAATAAAAACATTAAATAAATGAATAAAATAAGAAAAGAAAGAAAGAAAGATTACGAATATACCAATAGAACCATGTATGATCATATTTACTTAAAATTTGAGTTAAAAAGAGAATATTGAGTTAATTGAGTTAAATTTTATTTAAAGATTTTATTGTAAACGATCATCCTTCCTTTAAAAACGCGAGTAACGAAAGAAAAAGTAAACTATATCATTTCGAATGACTTATTTGAACATTAAATTTATTTATTTTTTATTTTACATTAAAAAAAAGAACAAATAAACGTAGGAGGATTCACACCTTTGAGCTTAGAATATTCACAAGGAGATGAGGAGGGGGGTGGGAGTGTATCTATCCTTTATCTAAAATTATTTCAAGAGGATCGTCTTGGCTTTGCAAACGTGACGAATGAATTTCGAATTACCATGAACGATACATCGCAACTAGGTTTGAAATGCAAACGTCGAACCGAGGGTGTGAATTTGAATCAGCTAAGTTTCTCACACGAGATTATTTAAAATTTAGGAAGGTCCGTACCATTTTCCTAGATCGTAATCTTTTTATTTATTTATTTATTTGTATAAAAGAGAGAGAGAGAGAGAAAGAGAGAGAAGATAAAAAAGCTGACAAAATTTATAACTAAGGTAGAACGTACACACACACACACACACATATACACATATACACATATACACATATCCACCTAAATATCGAATGTGGTATCTACCATACTCGAATTGTGAGTAAGTTGTTTGAGATTACAACACGGAAAAGTTTTCACGATGTTATTCGAATACGAACAACGTTGCAAATTTTTTTCTCTATTCCATTTAAGTGACTCAACGATGAATCCTATTTTTTTTTCATTGACCACAAAGTATCGAAGAATTTTCCAAAAGTAACCTGTTCAAATTTATCACGAAAAGATTAGACTATCACGAACGAATTTCGGCATATACGATGATAACCCTTCCCCCCTCCCCCTTCCCCACCCCCCTATAAGCAGAAATGTATTCGCGATTATAAACAAAATTTATATCACTTCAAACTAATAAATATTAAATCCAGAGATATTAATTAATGATGAATGAATCATTTTCAAAAGTGTTATTACATTTGTTTTGATAAATTTGAAAAAAAAAAATTAAAGTTAAATTGTAAATCAATTCGTTATTCGCGAATGAAATTTTTGTTTCAACGATATAAAAATTTGCGCCTTTTTATTATTTATATTAAATTCGATATTAAACGATATTTAATATGACATTTCGTAGGATGTTTAATGCGGCATTTAATATGACATAAATACGTGACGTAAATGAGAATTGAAATATTATAGACAGATAGAACATCTGTAAATTTAATCTTTTTTTTATATTTTTTATTTTAACAAAATCTAAATATAAATGAATTAAATGTTTCTATCGGTGTACGCATTAGCATAAATAATAATAATAATTTAAATGCAAATAATTCTTGTAGTAATTTAATGCAAATTTGTTTTCCTTTAATTATTTATTTTCATAAAGATGTATAGAAAAAAATATTATAAAATATATTATTGCATCTTAAATATGACTCATCTTAAATCATATAGATGCAATTGCACGATCAAGTATTTTTTTTTTTTTTTAAACAATTTATCAAATCACTTTTGTTCCATTTACGTTAAACGATAAAAATGTTATCATCGTTGATAAAATATATTCTCACATTGGCAGGAATACGTTAAAATAAATAAAAAAAATATTATGCATATTATTTTATTTTCGTATGTAAAGCATGCAAAAATAAACACATTTAATATAAATTAAAATTAAAAATATAATTAAAAATAAACACATAAAATCATTTTATCCTAATTCAATTTATTATATTTTAACAATATTAGGCGACTGGTTGATTAGAAAAAAAAACTATTAATTCCCAATACTAAGTTATATAAAGATTACTACGAAAGGACAAATATAAAACAATCAACAACAACAAAAAGAAGAAACTATCTAAAATTTCTTCAATATTTTCTTCACAACTTCTTCAATAATCTCGAATAATTTGATTACGTAGGGTAATACTTTTCAAACGATAGAAAAATTTGAATATCAACCATCATATGTATATGAATAAAACGATCCAATACTATTCTAGGATGGGGGGTAGGAGGGGTGAGAAAAAAAAAAAAGAAAGAAAAGAGAGAAAAAAAAAGAAATTCACCAATCTGATAATACTTTTTGAATGTTTCCTTCGAAGTGAAAAGAGAGATAATTCAAAGAAAAACTCGAGTTTTCCGTGTTCGATCTAGCGGAAAAGGAATGTGTATGGAAATTCGAATACGATAGGACGAAGGCATATACCCAGGGACTTTGACGTTGTTGCTTCCAGAAATAAAGAACGAACGTATGCGATAGGAAAGCGTGCGATTTAAAAAGATATTGAGAAAAAGTAAAAAAGAGAGAGAGAGAGAGAGAGAGAAACACGATAAACGAAGTATGTAGTCTGATAGGTCGGTCGAACGGATTAAGGAAAATGTGTCAGAGAAGGAAAGGAAGCAAAGAAGTAAAATGAAGAAGAAGAAGAAGAAGAAGAAGAAGAAGAAAAAGAAGACAAAATATATGCATAAGAGAGAAAGAGAAAGAGAAAAGTTCTATAATATACAGAACAATCGACGTAACCTACATTTCTTACGTAAGCTCATCTCGCGTTTGTAGATTTTATTCATCCACTAGTTTGCCCAACGAAATAATAAATTTCATACGTGATGAGTATACTCCCAGAAAATGGAGATTATTTTCTTATTTTCTTTTTTTCTAAATTTTTCTCTCCCTCTCTCTCTCTTTTTCTTGCTTTCTCTTTCTTTATTTTTCTTCAATTTTTAAAAAATTTTTCCATAACGATTAAATCACCACCACGTGATCAGATTCGTCATATTGCAAATGTTACTGAATCAGAACCAAGTAACTTGTCTGATATTTTTGGTCAAATTATTTTGTAAGAAAATATTTTTACACGGAGTGTGTAATCTCTAAATGGATATAGTGTGTGTATCTAATAATAATCATTTTAAATATTTTATTTTGTTTTAATTTTGTTCATTAAAAAGTAACCTTTCGATCGTTTATACCACTGGAATATACAGTTTACATTTATCGTGAAACAAATATTAATGAATTGATTAATGTAATCATTTAAACCACAAATACAAAGAGATGCAAATGTTACTGAATCAGAACCAAGTAACTTGTCTGATATTTTTGGTCAAATTATTTTGTAAGAAAATATTTTTACACGGAGTGTGTAATCTCTAAACGGATATGGTATGTGTGTATCGAATAATAATCATTTTAAATATTTTATTTTCTTTTAATTTTGTTCATGTAAAAGTAACCTTTCGATCGTTTATACCACTGGAATATACAGTTTACTACAGTTTACTATTCATTTATCGTGAAACAAATATTAATGAATTGATTAATGTAATCATTTAAACCACAGATACAAAGAGATGCAAATGTTACTGAATCAGTACCAAGTAACTTGTCTGATATTTTTGATAAAATTATTTTGTAAGAAAATATTTTTACACGGAGTGTGTAATCTCTAGACGGTGTATATGGTGTGTGTATCGAATAATAATTATTTTCAATATTTATTTTGTTTTAATTTTATTCATGTAAAAGTAACCTTTCGATCGTTTATACCACTGGAATACAGTTTACTAAAGGTATTCATTTATCGTGAAACAAATATTAATGAATTGATTAATGTAATCATTTAAGCCACAAATACAAAGAGATGCAAATGTTACTGAATCAGAACAAAGTATAACTTGTCTGATATTTTTGGTCAAATTATTTTGTAAGAAAATATTTTTACACGTAGTGTGTAATCTCTAGATGAATATGGTGTTTGTATCGAATAATAATCATTTGAAATATTTTATTTTCTTTTAATTTTGTTCATGTAAAAGTAACCTTTCGATCGTTTATACCACTGGAATATACAGTTTACTAAAGGTATTCATTTATCGTGAAACAAATATTAATGAATTGATTAATGTAATCATTTAAACCACAAATACAAAGAGATTTGAATAAATATAAACACATCGAATATAAAATACCAATGCCATCTGTATATATAGACGAATTCATTTAATAATAATAAATTCTAATAAATATTAATATATCTTATGAATAATTTTTCATTAGATAATTATTCATTAGAAAATATATATTATACATATTACAAGTTTAGAAAATATAATTCTACAATATAAATTCTAATTATAACTCGGGAAAGAATTTTCTCTTATATTCTCATTAAAACGAGATGAGGAAAATACAATAATAATAAAACGATAAATGAAACGCGTAATCACGATGGATGATGATATGTTTTGATGAAATCGTTAAACGATTCGGTTGAAACGATCCAAAAAAAAGAGGAGAAGAAAAAAAAAAAAAGAAAGAAAGAAAAGAAAAGAAAGGAAAACGAGATTTCGCAAAAGAACGAATCCGATGATAGTATTACTGTGTAATCAAGAAGCAATTAAATTCTACATGCACCAGAAAATATTCTCAACGAGATTGACGTTCCTATTCTTTTTTTTTCTTTTTTTTTTGTACCGTACCTAACCCCCGTTCCATCCAACTACCCCTTTTTCCTTCCCTTCCCTTCTTTTTCTTCTTCTCTTCTTCTTCTCTTCTTTCTACTACTCTTCCCCCCCCTCCCTTTACCCCCTCCTCTTCGTCTCAACTCTTTCTCTCTGTCTCTTTGTAAGGGGGTCGATCGTTGTAATGATCAAGCTATAGAATAGATCGAAAGTACGGCTTACCGAGAACTTGTTTACCGAGAAAACAAACCCTGTGGAATAAAAAAAAAAAAAAAGAAAAGGAAACCGAGCTTGGATCGAGATTACAAGGTTAAACTCTAAACAAAGCTTTCACCCTTATTTCCATTATCTTTCCTTCCCTGTTTCTCTTTCACTCTCTCTCTCTCTCTCTCTCATCTTTCTCTTACGTTTTTCATCTTTCATGTTATTCGATAATAAGTACAAGACAAAGCACATTATTCATTTCGATAACTATGAATAAAAACATATCGTTAAAAAAGTTCACAAGATTCCTTATTAAGTATTTTATTTATTATATATATTTTTGTAATGTTAATAAAAAGGTGAATGATTCCTATTTATGTTTAATATTAAAATATTCACATTTTTCATCGATATGATTTATTTGAAAATTTGATTTAGAATACAAAGGTTTAACTGGAATGGAATAAAGTATTTAAAGACAAATTTATAAGAGCTAATATTGCATTATGAAAAAATATTCTTGGTATAAGGTTAATATATATATTCTTATGTTAGTCAAAAGGTGGAAACTTTTTGCATGAATGTATAAAGAATCGATCATGATCTAATAAAAATAAGATCGATTCAAAGTATACTTATATACGTGGACCGAGTATAGAAGAACAAATAACAATTTTGAGTATCTTTACGGAACGTGATATGAATTTTACCGCTTTTCATGTGAAAATATTAGAACAGTAACCGAAAATAAAACAAAGAAGAAGAAGAAGAAGAAGAAGAAGAAAGAAGAAGGAGAAGAAAGGATACTCGAGAGATTGTATTTACAGATTTCTTAGTACTCCAAGTATATGGATTTACCTTTCGAAAAGTTTTCTTGTGTTTGTAAATCGAAAGAAAAGTGAAATACTAAAATAAAGAATAAAATCTTAGAATCGATCGATCATGCATTTTCTATTTCTATTTTCTATTTCTCGTTCCGCGACTATAGAAAAATATTTACCCCTTTTTTTCTTGGAACAATTCTATGTAATATAAAAAATAATACAAACCGTTATTGTAATAATAATTTTATAACTATGGATTAATTGTAAGTTACATATAAATTAATACTATAATAATAATATTAATAATATATAATTTTACTATCAAATAAATCCATGAAATCAATTGTTCATATTTTTTTTTATTTTTATTATTTATATGCCAATATTATAATTATCGATGTTTACAAAAATTACTAATTTAATTTAAATGAAAATAATATAATACTGATATAGAAACGATAATTATTTGTGTCTAAATAGAAAATTGATTTTTCTTTTTTTTACTTTACGACAGGTAAATATTTTTCACGACGATACACAGTGTAGAGATTTAAAAAAAAAAGTTAAATTAAAAAAAATGACGAGCATAACGCGATAATAGTTAACTTTTCGCACGTGATACCCACGCACATTTTTTTGATTGTTACGATCAATTATAAATACCGTAAAAATAGAAAATGATAATCGATTGAATGGAACTATTGTTTGCACGGATACCGAACTAAATCGACAAATTTTATAATAGTCCTGCAACCATTTTGTAATTCATTTACAATGACATATTTTATTTTTAAAAAATGAAAATAAATTTGACGGAGATAAAATGTCGCGTATTTTTTCCAAAAATTGAACAAAATATCAAAATATCACAGATTTCTGACAATCAATTAGTTCGAAAAAACAAGAAAATAAAATAAAATAATATAAAATAAAATAAAATAAAATAAAAGTAGATTTCTTTCTGCATGGGTAGCAAAAAACAAGACCATTAATTTACAAATTGTTTACGTAGACACGCATATATGTATGAGTTTCTACCACAAGCAGAAATTAACGATTGAAATCCTTCATGTATTTCTGTGTGTGTGTGTGTGTGTGTACAGTATATATACACACATACATAGAAATTCCAACGAGTCAACTGGATGTTGAATTCAGCCGACGTGGCGTGTCGAAATTGTCAGCCTGTCGTCGTTTACTTATTGTTAAATTAAACTTTAATACTTTAATATAAGCTCTTCGATAAAGGATTACAAATAATCGTTAGAAGCTGTTTCTACCTTAATTCGTTATGCTACTATAAACCTACTCATTGTTTCACTTTATAATAATAATAATAATAATAATAATAACAATAATAACGAAACCATTAAACTTGGACATCGAATTTTCTCTTTCAAACTATAATTAATTACTTGCTGTATTATAAAATCGATCAAAAATAAATCTAATGAATATTATCCCCAAAATGGGGGAAATTCAGAGAAAAGAGAAAATTATTAGACGAAATAATTGACGACGACGAAGTGTGAATAATTGAAAGCAAAGAACGAATTAAGAAAATAAAAAACAATATAATAACAACAACAATAATAATAATAATAACGAGACGCATACACGACATGATCGTAATTACTCACCTTTTGTAGAAAAAAAAATGTTACACCACACTGCGGGCCCTAATTTGGATCATAACGCGAATTTCAGGTACGACGATGATTTTTTTTAATCTGCAATTTTAACGTTTCCACGATAATACACTTGAGATAAAAAGAAAAAACATAAAAAGAAGTTTAAAAAAAGAATATACACTTTTGTGCATGCTTGAATGTGTATGTATGTATGTGTGTATGTATGTATTGTATTTACAGGAAAGAAAAATGGAATGAGAAAGGAAAATATACGCATATCGATATTTAATATAATTTACAAATTAATCCCCCATTACATTGTTGTAATCTTTACGGTTTTTACCCCAAGAATATTATTGTATTGTTCTGTAGCAAAAATAATTGGTAAACGTTGTTAAATTATCATTATTGTTGTTATACGTTTTTCTCGTATTTCTAAATACGTATGATAATGATAATGATTTTTTTTTGTACGAAATTTTCGAGACAATTTTTGTCTCTGATTTTACATCTGTCTGTCTGTCTCTTTCTCTCCATCTTTATACGAATAATAACGAATTTTTCAAGGTTGTTATAATAATAAGCAGAGTCGAGTAATTTGGATGATAATTGAAACGGTTACGCGTATGAAATAATCAGAGATAAAAACTTAATTGTTTCTAAACGGTGATTCGCTCTGAGGTTCGTCATTAATATTACTCGTCAATTGTACGTTCTATGAAAAAAATGTTTGTAAGAATATTTTCGATTGTATCTAAGACGGAAGTATAAAAATAATAATTAGATTTTTCCTAGTTTGCTTTTTTATCAAGATATTGAAGATTGCATATATAATTAAGTAATTTACGTGGCACACATATACAGATGTATTATACCACTTTGTATAGAATTCATGAAAAATAAAATAGAATATATATAATAACAAAAAGAATAAAATAAATAAATAAGAATATAATAATAATAATAAAATAATAATAATAAAAAAGAAGAAAAATAAAATAGAATAATAATAAAAAGAATCATAAATAAATAAGAATATAATAATATTAATAAATAATAATAAGAAAGAAGAAAAATAAAATAGAATAATAATAAAAAGAATAAAATAAATAAATAAGAATATAATAATAATAATGAAATAATAATAATAAAAAAGAAGAAAAATAAAATAGAATAATAATAAAAATAATAAAATAAATAAATAAGAATATAATAATAATAATAAAAAAGAAGAAAAATAAATAAGAATAATAATATTACAGTATAATTGAACTATAAATATTATATATATATTTAAATAAAAAAAAAATAATAATATTCCGAAAAGAATAATATTTAAAATATCTCAAACTCGTTGAATTTTGTCATCCTCAAATCCTTTACGAATTTTCTATATATAAAGTACTTCAATTTATATTCATAATTCCTCTTTCCTCTTCCGTATATTATAATTGTTTATAATATAAACATACATATATATTTATGTATAGAAAAAGAAAAACAAAAAGAGAGGAGAATAAGAAACAGCAAGAAGAGACGAAATATGGGTTATGTACTTTCGCAACTGTACGAGACGGGGCTTAAACAGAGGGTGAATCAAATGTTGAAGTAGGAAAAGGGAGGAGAAAGGAGGAAAAGAAGAGGACGAGAAAACTTAGGGTTGAGAAAAGTACCTTAAAGAACAGTTGGTATAAGAGTGAAAAAGAGAGAGAAAGAAAGAGAGAGAAAGAGTGAGAGAGAGAGAGAGAAATAGACACAGAAAGGCACAGAATTAGAGATAGTTGAGGGGAGGGGGAAGGGGAGGAGGGGGTGGAAGAAAAGAAAAAGAAATAAAAGTAGGTAGTACTATAAAAGGATGAACAGGAAGCAAGCAGCAAAAGCTTTTTACAAGCTCCTTTTTAATTTTCTCTCTCACTTTTCTATCTATCTATCTATCTATCTACCTTTTTATCTTTTACTATCTTTTACTATCTTACTCTGTCTCTATTTCTATCCCCTCCCTCCCTATCTAGCTCTTTACACATATACACGCACAATCTTTCTTTCCGTGTAAGTTTCTCGAAAGAGAGAGAATCATATTTCACGGAAAAACGTTGTCTTTGCACATGCAAGATAAGTTAAAACGTATTTCCGAGCACTTTCGATGGAAATTGGATGTCCGGTGAACCTAAAAAAAAAGAAAGAAAAAAGGAAGAAGAATAGGAAAACGCAAGTAGATGTATATAACTACGCATTCTTTCTTTATCATTCTCTGTCTTTCTCTCTCTGTTTTATGTTATTTCGATTTCATTCTATCCTCAACAACTATACGAGCACGGAAAAAAAAAAAAATAAATAAAATCAGCAAAATTGTGTGCATTTTTACGATAATGCAACGACACGCGCTAGTGGTCTTAAAAAAATTCTATTATTGATGGTGAAATTGGTTTTCTTTTTTTTTTTTTCTTTTTTTATTTTCTTTCTTCTTTATTTAATTTATTTTATTTTATTTTATTTTATTTTATTTTATTTTATTTTAATTGTTTCTTTTTTCCTTGTATCACGTCGGTGAAAAATTGCTATGAAGAAGAGAGAGGGAAAGGGTTAAGGGTAGAAAAAAATAACAAATGAGATTCTCACGAAAATGGATCATCAATCATATATATATTCTCTTTTTTTTTTCTTTTTTGAAATCGTACGGTGGTTAATATACCGGATGAAAATTACCGGAGGGGGGATTTAGTGGGGGTGAGTTGAGAAAAAATTAAATGTGCTCGCATGAATAAGATGCGATTGGTTTATCGAGGTTTTCGACTTATCGACTTTCAACGAGGTCAATAGAGGTCCTTTCAAGTACCAATCCGAACAACGTACGCTTTAGTATGTTAACCTCTTTTATGAAACGTTTTCTTGTAAAAAGAAATCGATATAAGAGAGAGAGAGAGAGAGAGAGAGAGAGAATTGCGTTAAATCGTTTATACACATTTTGTTTTTGTTTTTTTTTTGCTTTTCTAATCCGTAAATTAAAATAACAGAAAAAAAAGGAAAAGAAAAGGATAATGAAATGTTCAATAAAATTCTCTTATAACGTGCGTGTTTTCACACACACACACATATATATATATATATAAATTCCCCCTTCATGTGAGAAACGTGATTTATTTTCCACGATTTTATCTACGTTTAGATATAAATGTAACGTTAGCCTCGTGCATAAATATTCGTGCTAAATAAATATTTCATATTCTCTATCCTAACGCTATTTAAAAACTATTGTTTTACTTCATTATACGTTTCTACGTAATATATACAAAATTTTGCTAATATTCTTCATACCGGTAGTATTTTTATATCAAAGAAAAATATAGTGGAATAAAATAAACCGTAAAGAAAAGAGTGGAAAATATATTTAGAGAACTTGATGTTCGTTCCTTCGAAGTAAATTTTGTCCAATAACAAAAATTGAAATTTGCAACTACTCTGTTTAAAGTTGTAAATTTTCATCGACGATATTTTCGTTTCGGTCGTTCAACTATTAGATTTTAATTTACGACACTTGTGACATTAAGGAAGTTATTGCTTATGTTGGTTAAATTTTAAACAATCGATAGTTTGTATATATTATATATATGCATCTAAACTTTCGTGAACGTGAGAAATAGAAATTGAAAGAGAGAAGTAGATGGAAAGTTAGAGAGAAAGAGAAGAGAAGAGAACGACGAAGTGGGTCTAATAATTCATAGGTTCGCATAGAAACGCAGATATTATCCAGCATCTAACTCCTGAATATGTTTGTATTTGCATATGTATAGAATTATTAAATAACGTAAGCGTATATATAGCGTTGATTTATAATACGGTTTAACATCTACATTACAAGAAATTAATTTTCTTATATGAAAGAAGATTGTTTACATATATATATAAACAATTTATTTTTCATTTTTTAAATCAATATTATTTCAAGATTCACGTAGTATACAGTCAAAAAAATTGAATAAATTTATTTTCCGATTTACTTTACAATATAAATTCTTGTTATATACAATAATTCATAAAGTCAATTCATATATGAGCCGTTTATTTTGAAAGTGGCCTAACTCCATTTTTCATTTTTTTCCGGTTACCCACGGTAACATATACAGCTTCAAATTATCTATCAATAAAGCATTTAAGATTTTTTATATTTCGAGTAAATACGGTAATTCTGGACACATAAGTTTTCAGAGTTAGTTGAATCACTGAACCGTTTATTTTGAAAGTGGCCTAACTCCATTAGGAGTAGAGATTTTGGTGTGGTAGAAATGGCATTAAAAAAAAATAATTTACTGTTTGTCCCCCGAGAGTATTACAATATTATCAAAAAGTGTCGGAAAGGTAATAACTTTATTGTACATGAAATGAGACAAGAAGATTTTGTATCAACAAAATTATTAGAAGACGCAATTTTTAAAAGGGTCAAGAATTCTAACGGAGAACCAATAAACTGGTTAAAAATATGTTGGATGCGTTTTGTCAAAAATGAATAAGATTTTCTATAAGACATCAATGAATGAGAACGAAAATTTGAAAGTCCTGAATTTAATACCACGTCGGGGTAGACCAAGAAAGTTCGAAAATATTGTATTGACACCACTGTATAA
Organism: Polistes fuscatus; assembly: GCF_010416935.1. Taxonomy (NCBI): domain Eukaryota; kingdom Metazoa; phylum Arthropoda; class Insecta; order Hymenoptera; family Vespidae; genus Polistes; species Polistes fuscatus. Next base: position 2,686,535 of record NW_025113053.1, read on the forward strand.
AAATATAAGACAAATTACAACCGCAAAATTTAAGGACATAATTGACTTATTACGATATATACCACCGGAACATCATGATTTCTTTAAATCCCTTTCACATACACAAAATGTAGATGAGTAGAAAATTGTTTTGTAATTTATGTTTGTACAAAATATTTTGAATCGCATAATTGATGTTTTTAAAGTGTTATAAAGATATGTAAAATAAAATAAGTATTGTTTTTTCGCAATTTGAAGCATCTTAAATTATGTTGAATGGACTTCGGTTCCTTCAAATTTTATAACGAATCTGGTTGTTAATTTTGAAAGTGGCCTAACTCCATTCTTGGTAAGAAAACGCATATTATTCGCTTAATAATTGCCATTATTTTAATAGGAACTGTAAATTGAACACCTTCAGATACACTTAAGCAACATAACTCATTGTTATTCTTTACGTATATTTTTAATTGCATTGAAACGCAAACCTTTAAATATCTCAATTTAAGGTTATATGGAGTTAGGCCACTTTCAAAATAAACGGCTCATATGTAATAAATGTTACAAGAATTTGAATAATCCGAACCTTATCGTGCATAGAAATGTCTTGATTTAAAAATAAAATAAAAAGTCAATAAGATCGTACGTGTGTGTATATGTGTATGTTATTGTTTATTACGAAACTATAAAAGTATTAGATATATTATTCATAAGAGAGAAGATACGGGATTAGTTACAAAGTGTATAAAATCGAATATTTAGAGTACGAAGGAAAGGGTTAACGAGCACAAGGAAAAAAGAAAAAACTAAAAAAAGAAATTAAAGTATAATAGGAAAAAGAGATACATATATAAATGAAATTAATTAACATTCTTGTTCGATTAAAATAGCTTAACTAGATAAACCGAATTTAAGTCAGAAACTTTGTTAATAATCTCACCCTGTGTTAATGATAGAGAAACGAATAAAACATTACAAAGTTCCTGTTCGTAAAGAACCATGATAAAGTATGAAAAAGAAAAAGAAGAAGAGAAAGAGAGAGAGAGATAAAAAGGAATACGATTGACACACGATACTAACGTGGACCGTCTGAAAAATATAATAAAAAAAATAAAGATTTGTCGAGAGAAGAAAAAGTAAAATTCAAGTAAAAATAAAGTAGAATTGTCAAAAAAAGATAGAAAGAGAGAGAGAATATTAGATAATATATAATATATATATATGTATGTTACCGTGAAAGACTGAAATTGGAGAATGTCAAGATTCGCAAGGTGAATTGTCAACACGTATAAAAAACATCAGTGAAAGACCGAATATTAGGATTTATTCTGAAACATTAATATTTCGGAAATACACCAAGCGATCATGTAAATCTTGACATTCTCCATTCTTCGGCCTTTCACAGTAACATATATACACACATATAAAGAGAAAGAAAGAGAGAGAGAGAGAGAGAGATAACAAAAAGATATTTAAAAAAAAAAAACAAAGAAAAGAAGACACGGCGCACACACTGGATGAAAATCGAAGAAACACGATGAAGAAAAGAAGATATATATTTTGTGATGTTCTTTTTCGTTGTTTTTTTTTCAATTTTGTTCACCCGTAGTAATTAGGTATATACCTAAGGGTTTGACCTGCACGGAGACTACCTCACGCTTTCGCACCCCACGAATAACTGCCGCGAAATACGAGAGAACGTTGATGCTAGGGGGAAGAGAACCAACGAGAGAGATAGATAGATGGATAGATAGAAAGAGAGAGAAAGAGAGGGAAAGGATAGAAGCGCTTGCGCCCTTGTTCGCGGGTTCAAACTACCACTACCCACCAGTACCCACCACACTAATACTAACACTTCTATCCACACCACTACTATCATCATCTTTCCTATCAAGTTTGTTGGTGGTGGTGTTGTCTCTACTATTGCTGTTGCCACTGTTATTACTACTACTACTACTGCTACTACTGCTACTGGTTCTTATATTGAAGAGAGAAAGAGAGTATAAGTAACGATGAGGAGAAGTATTGTAAGGATGTTACGAGAGAGGGGTGAGAATGAGAAAGAGAAAGGGTAAGAAAGATATAGAGAGAAAGAGAGAAAGAGAGAAAGGGCAGTGGGCCACTCGAAAGCATTAAGCACAAAAGCCTTTTAACTACCTGCCATATAACAGATCCTACCGACATCTATTTAGTTTCAATGCGATTGAGAATTTTCTCCCCTATCGAATAATCTTTTAAATTTCTTTTCATTCCTATCGGAATAGAACAAATTCGTTTAATAATTGTGACTCGCGATGCGTTTCAATTCGGATAATATTATTTAAGAATATTCTGATTTCTTTCTTTTTTTTTTCTTCTTTTTTTTTTAATGAATCGTTCGTTTAGAAAATTTTTATGGTTTTTTCTTAATTTGATGATCCGGGTTCTTTTCTTTTTTTTTTTGTTCCCCTTTCAAACAAAATAAAACGAATTAAAATATGTATGGGATGTGTAAATTAAAACGTAAATATTTATTGGGATAATGGTGAAATCTAGAAAGAAAGAAAGAAAATAACTTGAATTTCACGTTTTGCCATCGGAAAATATCAAAGAATGGATTCAACCGTATATTGGCTTGAAAGTTACTCGATTATTCACGACGACTAAGTCATCGACTATATTCTTTGCCAAATGTCTCAAGAATGATTATTATTTATTAAAGTTTTATCATATCTTAGATTTTTCAATACCTAGTAAGTATGTACTTACCTGTCTGTCGTTCAAAGAAATCAGAAAAAACGTATTTCAAACAGGTATTGGCTAGGATATATATAAAAGTATTTAATCTTGATAAAGTCGAGATATCAGGACTTAGGTTAGGTTTACGAGCGACTTATTTTGATTTCTCTCTCTTCTCTTATAACACGCATATATACAGTATATACAGTACACACGAATGACTTTTATCAAATAAAAGTTCGAGAAAGAGATTTCAAATTATTCCCAATGGCAGAATTTATAATAAAACGTAATGTTTGAACTGTGTATATATATATATTTATTTAAATATTATAATATAATATAATATTATAATATTTATTATATTATATATATATATATTTATTTTTATATATTATTATTATATATTTATTATTATATATTATTAATATATATATTAATATTATTTTTGTTAACATATTAACCGAATAAATAGCAATATATGATAAATAAAAAAATCCTATTATAATATAATATTATATAAGACAGTGTAAATGAATGCGATAAGAAGAAATGTATTTGAATATTACTTTTAAAAACATTTTATTCTGTGACTAACGGAAAGTGTTGATACGCAAATGATTTAACATGTTTTAAATGAATTTTTGATTACATTTTCACTCGATTAGTGTTTCTAACGTGTATAAATATGAATATATATATATGTATACATTTAAAAAAAAAAGTTTAAATACCTGACAGTAAGTAAAACACGTAGAATCACATATAAAGTCATACAAAAAATTCTACTTTATTAAATATATATATATATATATGATTAATTATTATTTTAGTTTTGAAGAAACTTTTACGAATACATCCCCTTTTGTTTTCTTTTTTATTCATTTCGATCTAATTTAGATACATTAATTAATAGTAATTGATCTTAATGAAATATATTGAAATAACACAAAGAACAATATTATACTGTACGTTGAAATCTAAAGGATCCACGATGGATAACACGAACCGAATGATGGAAGGAATACTCGTTACTGAGATTAAAAGAGGTTGATTTGCGAAATCAGCAGAAAAGAACGCGTGGTACAAAAGATCGTTCATCCACTTCAATGTGAAAATACATCGTATGTGTGCTACACGTATATCTGTATGTTTGTATATGAGTATGTATATGTGTGTGTGTGTGTGTACGTTTATTTTGAACGAAAGGGATTCGTTTAGTTTCTATGAACATGCACAAAAAATACAAAATTACGATACACCGTTCGTGTTTGCTCTAAAAATTCGAAAAGCACGATATTTTTTTCTCTTTCTTCTTCTTCTTCTACTTCTTCTACTTCTTCTTAAAAAAACACAAACAAAATAGAAAGACAGAATAAAGAAAAAAGTGAACACTTAGTACATATTTTTCCAATATTTAGCATTAACCACTGTGGCTTAGGATTTAAATCGTCCAATTAATTTAGTTGGAATTAAAATTGTTGTAATTAACAAAACCAATTGTATTTTGTTGCTGTTGTAAATCTTCTTCTTTGTTATCTTTTATTCTCTTCTTCTTTTCTTCTGCTCCCAGCCTGCTATTTCTCTCTCTCTCTCTTTCTTTGTAGATTATAAAAATGTCTACTTTTTCTTCTAGGTCATCGGCTAAAACGAGAAAAGCTTCAACGTTACCTTTAAAGTTTACCGATACTTCCAAACTTATCGAAAATTTAAGTATATATATGATGTAATGTGTTGTATGTATGTGTGTGTGTGTGTCTCACAGTGTGTGTACGTGTATCAATGTGTCTCATATTCTTCTGTCGTCTACCATAAAAATAGATTATAATGAAAAGAAGTAACGAATTGTAAATGGTTCGATTCATATTACACAATTATACAATGTTTTTGCTCGTTCCTTTTCTTTATCTTTGTTTTTGCACCTTTCGAACGTAAAACGTCGATGCCAGACATTTTCATCATCCGTTAATTAAAGCCACTGAGTTGGAACGCGCTTGCATTACGTAAACAGACCATTACATTATAGAATAATTCTAAAGTAAATAATAGTTAAGCTCGTTTATACAAATTATAATTCGATAAATGTGTATGTACTTTTTGAACAATGGGGAAATGTGCTGATTGTCATAATCGAATACCGTCCTTGCGCTTTGCAACTGAGAATTATGTTCGAATTTCATTTTGCGTTACACACACACACACACACACACATATTCTTTTTCATAAATAATAATTTCCTCACCTTTTGACCTTTCTATGTTTTACGAGAAAAAAAAAAAACAAAATTATTTATTCGGCCTGATTCGAAGAAAGCGTTCTATAAATCTCCTTTATTTCTTTTTCTTTTTTTTTTTCTTTCTTTTATGAGAAAACAAAAAAATTGGAAAAATTAAACTTTATCCATCATAAAAATTCATTCGCGTAATTGAAAGCACCGTTTTTCGATATCTTTGTAAATATTCAATTCACAAATAGTGTTACGTGTAATGTAATATTTTTTATTCTTAATTGTTTATAATCTTCGAGATATATGAAAAAATTAATTGTTTAAATAAATTTCAATACTTTGTTTTTTTTTCTAAATATAAAATCAATTGCGGATAATATTGAAAGGTAATCAATCATATCAAATATTGAAACTATGAGATAATACCTTTTCTTTATTCGATTTATTAAAATGTGATTATTGATTTGTATAAACTGATAAAAAAGGAATAAGAAAAACGAATATTAAACAAAGAAAAATAAGAAAATTTGCATATTTAACAATTGAATTGTTTCAAATTTAAATTACTCGTTTATGGGAAACATTGATTTTCTTTAATTCTGGGATTTAAAAAACATTTTTTATTCGTGTTACGTGACATTTTTTGTTTTTCTTCTAATCCTATCTATATCTTTTGTTATAAAAAGATTAATAACAAAAATTTCTTTATTATCAACGATAACTTTTTTGTTTAAGTTTATTTTGTAATCAAATCGATATAATATAAAGAATATTTAAGTGGTTGCAATTACACACGGATAAACATTGTATTAATTAAATGATTCTTTTATCCGATATTTTCTAACGAAAAAACAAAAACAAAAATTGCATTATTTTTTTGAACACATTAACAAATACACTTATTTTTCCATATAACTATTTAGATTAGTTTAACTTTCGATTAAAATGCTTCTGTGTGTATGTGTGTGTATATATACATGTATATCTAATCTGATCTTATTTCGATATTATTTCCATTGACTTTTTTCTCAAAAACCTCTAAACGTAATAAACGAAACGATAAAAGAGAAAATGAAAAATAGAAAAAAAAGTGTAACAAAGTATTATAACGAATCAAAAGTTTCTTCGAATATTAATACAAAAATTGATGAAATATAAGTTTTATTTCATATTTTATAGTTCAATCTTACGGTTTAAAATCATTCTAAAAAACTTTCTTATTTATGAGATAATAAAATGATGGCGTGCAACGTATTAATATTTTGTTAAGTGTTTCTTCAAAAAAAAAAAATGCGTTTTAGCATTTTATTTGTTCTTTAAATTTCATACAAAATTTGTTTATTATCTGGTTGATAATACCCATAGGAGATAGTTCGCATAACGTTAACCATCTAAGTTTTTAGCCAGGCCAACATTTTTATCGTGACGATACAAAATAAGACATTATTCGAGGTGTTTCTTTTTTTTTTTTTTTTTTCGTACGAGTTTAGGGGATTCGCGTTCGCGTAACACAGCCGCTAAAAAGTTTAAGCTTTACAACCGATACCGGTGTTTTCATCTTTTTCCCTATTTTTTTTGTTTAACCAGTGATCGTTGTGCCGTTGCAGGAAAATCGTAAAACGTCTAGGAGGAGGAGGAGGGGGTAGGAGGAGGAGGAGGAGGCCGCCGAGCTTGGCAAGCTTAAAGGAACAGAAAAAAAAGTTATTGAATACTAGGCGAATGGAGGTTGCACTAGGTCGCCGATATTTCCGATAATATGGGCCAGAATCTTCGATGATGCATATATGTACATACTACTATTCTATATCTATGTATATGTATATATATATATACACATACGTGCATATCAGAACTCTTTGACAAATTTTTAACCAACTTTCTCTCACCTGACTTATTTTCTTCTTCGAAATGAATGTATTTACAACTATCGTCGTGTCTCTTTGAAATACGTTAACGTGAATATTTTAAATTGACGATAAATTTATTATTAATCGATTTATTTAAATATATATATATATTTTTTTATATTTTATTACATTTATATTTATATTTATATTTTTATATATAAAATTTAATTAATAATTTTTATAATATTATATAAAATTTAATTAATACTTTTATATATATCGAAGAAGTAGTTAGCAATTTTTCAATTTCTTAATTGATTTCAAAAAAAAGCAATGAAATATAAAAATTATATAAAATTATTAAAATACGAGAGATAAAGGTCTCATCATTTTGTAATATTTATTTGATTTACCCATAAAACAACTATAAAAAAAAAATATACATATAATTATATATTATATTGCAACAATCCTATTAATTAAATCGATTTTGGCAAACAACATTAACATATTAATGGGAAACAAATAACGCAATACCGTTAGAAAGAATTTTGGTCTTCTCTTTCAACGATTATTTTACTCTCTACTACTCTCTTTCTCTTTTCTTTTTTTCTGCCCCCTCTTTATCTATTCAACCCAACAGATCGTGTATTTATTTAACAAACGTTTTCGAAACGAGGAACAATTAGAAATCGACTCGATTAAACGATCGTTTCGCAATTGCGTTCAAGTAACATCGTTAACGTTAACCCGCGTACGTTTAATGAATAATTGAACGAAAACAAATACTAATACGTAGAGAAGGAGACAGATAGAGATAGAGAGAGAGAGAGAAAGGAGAGAACTATCCAGTATTATATGCACTATACATAGTTGAGTGTATACACTCGTCATCATATGAGAGACTAATCATCCTACCATTCAGTTTCTCGTGTTTATTGTCATCCATGTTAATACTCTTGTCAAGGTTGTGATAAAGAAATTAGATATCCAATAGAAGTAATAAATTTAGCAATTAATTCGATACCTTTTCTTCACAAAATTTCATATTTATTTATAATGTAATTGATTATTCGTGTGTGTGTTTTATTTTTTGTTATTATATGAAATAGTTTGATCAATTATTTTCGATAACTATGATCCCCCATCTTTCTTTCAGGCAATTGTAAATTTGTATTTTTACTACTTGTTCTTATATTCATAATGATATTAAGTGTAAATGTGATGTTGAAATTGTCTTTGGAAGGACTATAGTTTATAGGGATTCAAATATGTATAGTTTCATTTGAAAAAATGATAATGAGTTTTGAATTTTGTATACAGTTTGAAACTGGAAGAAAATTTTTCCCATAACACGACTAGCCCCGAGAGTAAACAACTTTTCCTACTAAACATTTTCTTCTTAATAAGTATTATGCATGGTGTCTCAATAGTCACTTCATCGACAAATAAAAAGCAAAATAAAATATCAATAGTTAATAAAAGCATTTATAGTTTTTGTATCGATTTGATTAAGTAACTTTTTGGACACCCTGTTCAATATAAATATAATAATTGATTTTCTTCTTTTTAAAAATAAACTACGGAAAATAAATTTGTTATTAAATTATCCAAAAAATATAAAAACAATTGTAACATTTATTTTTCTCAACGATTTTCTACAGTTCATTTGATTAATATTACGAATTAGTTAATACTAAATCAAAATTATAATCACAACACGTGAATATATTTATTTACTTAAATGCATATCAACTATAAACAACTAATCCATCGACTAAATTAATTCAAAATCAATTATTCCGAAATTTGTTAGATCTATTTCACAATTTAAAATGAATATTCTTTCGAAGTATTATCTATTAATTAATTAATTAATTAATATCTAACAATAGGTTATCAAGAGCAATCATATATTATTATGATTAAATGAATATGAAAATATAATAATAATAATAATAATAATAATTTAGAAAGATAATTTTTGTATTTTCAATAAATCAATCAAATTATAAATCTCTCGTTAACATTATAATCGATACGACCTCGATACGAATATTCTTTTCTCATATGATCGATCTTTTCTTTCGGGAAATTAGAACGTACATACTTAAATTGAAAAGGTGAACTAGAAAATGCATTTCTGATTCTTTCTATCTTTCTTTCTTTCTTTCAATCTTCATTACGATGAATTCAAACGTACGGAAGAAGTAATACGATCAATCAGCACGCATTAAATTAATTTTATGCTCGCGTAAAAGAGAAGGCGGGATTAGTTCAAACGAATTACAACCACGTGCAAATCTAAATCTAATCTAACTCTCTTTTTTTTTCTATTATTAATAACATTTTAATAACTTTTCGTAAAACTTCGTCTCGAATTTATATTATTCGATATTTTGCAAATTTATCCGAATATGATAATAATTTGAAATAATTGAATCAAAAAGAAACAAAATATAAATATATGAATATCTAATACATAGAAAAAAAATATAAATAGAAAAAAGTGAATAAATATCTAATCGTTTCTACGAATGGTTTATTTTATTTCATGACAATGACGTCAATAATAATAATAATAATAATAAACACGATGTGTAACTAATCCTCACACAAATATCATTGTTACGAAACATAATATATGCTCTAAGTACAACTTATCTATTATATTATTAAAATACATAATATATATATTTAACCTGGGTCAAAGTTATATTAACCGTTGCATAACAAATTCGAATAATATAAGCGTCTTCATTATGGTGTCGTAACTTTTGATCGATATCGATAAATTTGACTATTAAAAAATCTATTAGTAAAACGTATACGTGTCAGTAATTAAGAAGAATTCAATTTATCACTTAGCACGCGTTTTATTTATGTCATTTTATTCTACACACGCGTGATAATAATGTAAAATTATTTAAAAAAAAATACACATGATTATTTAATTTTGTTAATGCTAAAACTTTTAAAATTATTCAAAATAATTTTCCATTATTCGTTCTTTCTTTTTTTTTTATTTAAGTATCAATACGTATAATACAACATATAAATATATTTTTGTCGGAAAAAGAAATATTTTCTATTATTCTAAATTAACATTTAAAACAATATGATATAAAACAATATTTATTTTCCTTTTGAATAAAATACTTTATGAATAAAACCAAGTGATTGCAGTTTTATATTGATAAAAATAACTACATATACATATACATATAAATAAATAATTATTAGTAATTATAGTTTAACAATAATAATCGTTTAGTACGATTTGTATTATTTCGTATGAAAAATTTGATAAAACTGCATTGGAATTACCAAAAAAAAAATAAAAAGTAAGAGAGGGGGATAGAAAGAGAGAGAGAGAGAGAGTTACGTAACTTCAGAACGCAATAACTTTATTCGAACCGGCTAGCTGATCAATGATAAGCGATTTCTTGGTGTTCGAGCGATAGGTTTTACCTTCCTCCGGAACACCAACGTTATCGTCAAAACCAACTGTGAATCTTGCCAATGGGAGCATAAACGATCATCATTGCGATCGATTTCACAAATTTATTGGCAACCTGAATTTCTCACCTAATCTCTCTCTCTCCCTCTTTCCTATGTAGGTTGCATAATCAAGCTTTTATATCTTTTTCTTCCTTGCATTCGTTCAAAAAATGCATAAGGAATCATTTCTTCTTCTTTATATACGTACTTAGGGATTAAGCCGAGTATTTTGCAGCAAAAAAGAAAAAAAAAAACGAGTTTTTGAGGTATTAAATCTTCTTTCCCACTCCCCCCTCCCTTCCTCCCACCCCCTCTATTCCTCCTCTTTCCGTCATATCCTTCTTTTTCATTAAATGAATTAAAGTAAATGAAGATCCTTTTCTTTTTTTCTTTTATCCTTTTTTTATTTTTCACCGTGTTGACGAATAAACTACTACTATTACTACTACTACTGCTACTACTACTACTATGACTATTACTACTACTACTAGTCTATCGAGCTTAGTGAAAATCTGCGGAACGACTGCGCAGGCAGGTGAGTGCAGCTTCAACAACGAGGTGGTGCCATTCACCTCGGCCAACCTTTGTCCTACATTGATGTTTTCAATCTTCTGCCCTATTTCCAAATCCGTCTTTCAATTGTAAAAAGGAATAAATATTACTGTGTGAAACAACCAGAATAGGGGAGGTATCCGTTGCCAGCAAACAAGAAAATAAAGGAAAACGCAAGAGAGGAGGAGGAGGAGGAGGAGGAGGAGGACTTTGCCAATTTTTATCTGTTTTTTTTTTTTTTATTTTTATTCTTTCCAACCACTTCGAATAATAATAATTATTATTATAATTATTATTATTATAATAAATATTTTGTAAAGATTTCAAATAATACTTAATAAAACGGAGAGAAATCAATTATAGATTTCTAAAAATAGATTAATTTAATTAACTTCATGGAAATGGTATACGCGATTCCTTTCAACTTTTATAATAATCAATTTTCGTTGTAAATTAATGCAAAACGCCAATCAGTAAAGTGAATGTACCTGAACGATCACTGTAAAAGTACTACCCGGCAAAACAAACGTATAACACACACACACACACGTATCTATCTATCATATATAAAAATATAGTTTACAAAATATATAACAAATAAATATAATATATGTATTAGACAATAGAAAATCAATGTAAAAATTATTACTCCGATATTTATAAATGATTATTTTCAATGAATTGTTGTTATAATCAAATAAAGATCGCAGAGTATCGATTGACATTTAACCCTAGCGGAGAATCGAACTGGAAGAGTCTAAATTCGGTGCGATCTCGCGATAAACGAATTTTCTCATTCCATCTCTCACATAGGTCAAATACACACGGATGATCTTATTTTTATTTCTTGTCCACTATCAACCTCTAAAATTTTTTCATTATAGGAAATATAAAATTTCAAATGAAGAAAAAACAAATGAGAATTTTTATATGATTATTTCTACATATATTCCCTCCCCCCCGCCCCTCCCCCCGATTGAATGCATTAACACAATAAAATGACGTTTGCAGCGCGTTCTTTAAAAAATACACTTATATTAGTAGTATCATCCTACTCACCCAGAGAGAAGACACCATGAAGTTGACCTCGAGCGCGGGTTGACTGACCCCCGTGCAACAACACTGCACTATTGATTGCGAGTCCACGTGGGTTCTATGCACATATTTAACGGTTTAACGAAATATGATCAAACCTTTAGATAGAAATTTTATTTCAGATTTATATTGTCTATTATTATTATTATTATTATTATTATTATTATTATTATTCTTGTTCTTATTCCATTTCTTATTCTTCTTCTTCTTATTATTCTTATTCTTCTTATTCTTCTAGTATAATAAAGTGTTTTTATCTCTGTCTCTCTATTCGTTCAGTTTTACAGTGATTTTCAGTGTCCTCGAACAAACGCGTATCGTGTATGACATGGCTCACGTGTGCCGCCAAACTCACCACCGCGAAAATTTCCCAAACCAAAGTCGATAAGTCATAGAACAAGCGTTACGTAGAAAAATTCACCCTTCTAACCTACCCTCGTAGATGGCATTATAATCGTATACCTCTTTCCCTTTTATCATTCTATCTCGTTGGCAAAACTATTTCCGCGAATTTTGAACGATGATAATATTACGAGTTACACACAATTGAAAACTAATTGCGGATTTAAAGTCTCCCCATTATTGGATGTATTTTTATTTTTGTTTTTATTTTAATAACACAAATGATAGTTTATTTTTGCTCGTTGATTCGGTTTTTTTTTCTTTTCTCTCTCTTTATCTTTCTCAGCATAAAAATGTACAAGTCTTAAAGTATTTAAAATGTTTTCATAATAAATATTAACGTTTATATTCGCACATTTTGTAAATAGTTTGTTTCGTTGCGGATCCTATCATTTAAAAAAAAAAAAAAAGACGTATACTTTTCTAATCAAATTAAAGAAACTAATTTTCTTATTTTCTGGACCTAATTGCATTGGCTTTTAACCGACTCGTATAAAATACTGTATTTAATTGAAATTAAATATTAAGCATATACTTTTTCTCAATTTAATAGCTTTTAATTATGATTAAGTATCCGTTAAAATATTGTTATAAAATCGAAATATATAAGAAATTAATGATATAATCAAATAATAATACTAAATTTATCAACGATTTATGTAGAATATTAGTTTATATACTTAAACCGATCAAATGACAAATGATCTTTAATATAAATTATATTTCTTACGATTGTATGTGTGTGTGTGTGTGTGTGTGTGTGCGAATAGAAATACATGATAATCAATTTTATATTGGTTTAATTAATAAATAATAAATAAGATAATTTTTGGATAATAATAATAACCAAATATTTCTAGAATTACATAATCCAAATTTGAAACCGAGTTATTTAATTGGTTGTAAAAAACAAACCAAAACCAAGATCAATTTATTAATAATGTTTGATTTTAATACTGCTACGTTAAATGAGATAATAATAATTATTACTTCTATAAATCCCACGTAAACAAAACACTACTCTATCTTCTTCCTTATATTTTTGTTCAAAAAAATACAAAGGGAAATAAATGAATTTAGACCAACGTATCGGATATACAAAAAGTCTTTTTTTTTTATATGTATATATTTCGTATTCAAAATATAATAAACATTACACATGATGCTAGTTCATTTACCATCGAATCGGCATTGTCTGACACTTTACAGAATTACTATATCGTTATTATCAGAATAAACTAGCACTCGGAAAAGGCAGATATGAGATCGAAAATATAAAAAGCTATTCGTTCAATTAGATTTTTTTTTAACGCTTCATTAACGAGCGACGTATGTATGTACGTAAAGGCAGTTAAGTTTTTTCTTTTTTTTTTTTTTTTTGTTAAAAAACTTGTCGATGTTCGCGGTTTTGACGATCGATAATATATATCGTTTTATTATTATTATTATTATTATTATTATTATTATTAGTATTATTATTATTATTATTAGTATTATTATTATTATTAATATTATCATTATCATCATCATTATTCATCCTTTTATATTCTTCTTATTATTTTTTTTCTTTTTCCACGGTAAAATATTATTTTATGCGGTCGTTTAATAGCAAAAATTGTAAATATCTTTCTAATCGTCTTCTCTGTGTATTTCTTTTTTATTATTTCCGCCATTTTTGTTCTTATACTTTTGCCCTTTCGTTAAATAATTTTATTTTTCTTTCTTCTTTTTTGTTTTTTTATTTTCTTTTCTTTTTTGTTTGTTTTTTTTTTTCATGGACGAACGCATCGAGATAGTCTGTGTGTGTAATATTGAAATGAACGTATAAAAATGTGACATTAAAAATATTACTCAATAAACAAATTATCATATATATATATATATATTCTTATATTCTTATTACGAAGGAATCATCTCGTGGTAATTTTTTGTTATCTTCTTTCTCTATAATAAATTTAATCTTATCAGAGAGTTATTACGAATTTTATCTTCCGTCTTATTCTTTGTTTTTTTTTTTTTTTGTTTTCTTTTCCACCATTCAAGCACGTACAATTATTTATAAGGACATGCCTCGATCGCAAAATTCATAAGATTATTAGATCGAAAATAATAATTAGATTCGTAAGCAGAGGCCAATATCGTTTGTTGTTCATAAAATCTTTCTTCCTTCCTTCCTTCCTGTCCCCTAGTGTTTTTTTTTCTTTTCTCATTCACCGTAAATCCTTAATGATACATCGAAATAACGTTTTTATTTTTATTATTATTATTTTTCCTTTCTAGACTAAAGTGGCAAGAAAAGCAACACTCAAACGGTCTTAAATACTAATATTTATAATTATATAATCATCACAGTGATAAACGAAAAAAATATATATATATATATAGATATATATATATTTCTTGTACATAGCATTATTTTTATGGTTAGTAAATCGAGTGAATCACTTCTTTTATATATATATATTTATATATTTATATATTTATATGTATATATATATTTATATGTATATATGTATATATATATAGTGTCTTTAGTGGCACTTTATGCATATCTCTTTACACTTCTTTTTTTTTTTTCTCTTTTGTTCCATGAAAAATCTCAACTATTTCATCTCACGCCATTCCTTAATAGATTATCTCTTATTTTCTAGGAATATTTATTAGTTATTTATTTTTTATATTTTGCTCAACGTCTATATCCGGAATTCATTTTATTTATTTGTTTGTTTATTTATTTAGTTAGTTAACTATTTAACTAATCGCTGCTGCTGCTGCATTTGTTTGAATGTAATAAAAATTAGAGATTCTCATACGATTGGCAGTAAAATAGATTTCGAATCTGGTAATGTAATTAATTTTATAAGTATATATATTTATATATATATTTATGTATAGAAATAGAGACGAATATTTTCACAATTAAAATTCGTAGGACATGTGATGCAAATAAACTGACGACAAAATGAGAAAAACGTATTATTAGATTTTAATATAGATATATTGATGTATGAATAAATGAATGAATTATAATAATTGAAATGAGGCAAAATATGATTGGTATCTTCGTTAATCGTCTTTTGGTCAAAAAAGCTCGTTGGTTCTACCAACATCATACTATTAAAACGAAGCAACTGAAATTATAGGAAATACAAGAAAATAAATTGTTTGCTATTATTCACGTGAATATCTTTAATTAACATCTATAGCCACTAAGCAAAATAGGCAAGCTCTTGATATTTCGACCTGTATGTATAAAAATAAAGATTTGTCTTGTTATACTCGATGCTCGATGATTGACAAACGGACACCACGTTCATTCGTTCACAAAATTTCTTTCGTTTTATTTTATTTTAATTTATTTTTTATTTTATCTAATTTTTTTTATTTTTTTACTTTTTTCTTGAATTCCGGAATACAGCACATTAATTTTAGAAAATATTTAATATATGTATATATATATATATCTATGCCGGTAATTATGACAATAGCCTAAATAATACAAAAATTATATAAATTTATTTTATGATTTATCGTATAATATTATTTTAATATCAAATAAATCATAAAATTTATTTTTACAATTTTTCTTGCTTAGTCCATTATCATAATTGCCGTCATAATTATATGGTATATAATATATACAATAAAAAACGTTTCCTAGCTTTCGTCAGCGTCACTGCGTTTGGCTGTACGTTTAGATATAATAAATATTAACAATGTGTTATATATTTATATATATTATTATATATATATATTTATATTATTATTATATTATTACTATTATTTTATATATATAATAGATGTAGATTTTGTTTAATAATATTATTATATACGCACAAATTCATTCTTATGCATTCACGCAAACGCACATTTCACAACGAATAAATACCTGTGTATTTACAGAAATTTAATCGAATATTTTATTTCTTATCTTTTTTTTTTTCTTTTTCTTTTTCTTTTTCTTTTTCTTTTATTGTTTCGTGAGGCAATACATCCTTATATAGATAATATGTAATTTGAAAATTTATAACTGTATACCGAAAAATAGTGATCAGTGTGAATTATAAATGAAGATGACTAAAAGGAAATTGACACTAGTGCGATAGGAATAAAATATTAGATATAATATAAAGAATATCATATAAAAAAAAAGAACAAATAAATGAAACGGATATAATATAGTCGTTTAAAACGACCAAAGATTCGTTGTTAAAAGTGATTTATGTTCTAGGATCGTTTTTTCTCTATATTTCTCTACATCGACTAATATTATGTAAAAGACAAAGCATTTTATTTCAAAAGTTAAGTATAAATTTTGTATTTCTCTAGAGACCACTTTTCTTTTTGGTCATCGTTCATTCAATGCTATTTAGTAGAAACTTATTAATTATTGGGAAAAGACAGATACTTGGATACTTTTAATTTCAAGAATATCTTAAATCAAAAATTGTTTTCAAAAGATGCGCCCGAAGCCACGTATAGCTAGCTTCCTTTCGTTCTTTCTTTCTTTCTTTCTTTCTTTCTTTATTTTTTTTTTTTCTTATTTCATTAGCTAAACGTAGTCGAGAGCTGTAAACTTTTTACTCTTTAAAAACAGTCTTTATACAATATTTAAATTATTATATACAGATGTACACACATATATGTATGTATAACTAGCTAAAAGATAAAAACTGTTCATTCGCTATTACATTTAAATCAGCTTATCATGATAATTAGTTATAATTTATAATTACATATTATATTACTTCATTTCCACTTGAGTATAAAACAAATGAAGTTAGTGTAGATTACTTATACCCTGGTTTTATTTACAATAGCTCGATTATTATTAATAATTTACATCAATTTTTAAATCCTAAAACTCTAGTACTGGTTTTATTCAAAGACTGTTGCTAATAATCTATAGCTGTTATAAGAAACTAGATATATTTTTTTAACATTTTCTGTGTTTAAAAGATATTTATATATATTTATTTAATTTGAAAATCATCCCAACGATACAATGTTGGGGGATGGTAAGGATTGTTTATTAAAAAAGAAAAATATATACTGTAATTAACAACTTACGAGTCAACTTCAAATAAAACAAAAATTATTTATAGTGTAAATTAAATATAATAATGATTATATAATAAATGCACCAGAATCTTATCTTCTCTATTTTAAATTTTTGTGCCTGAACTTTTTTTTTCGTCGATAAGATGAAATAATATTTGGAATGTTTTTATATAGAATCATTTTTTCGAAAAGATTTCGTTATTAACTTGTACTCTATTCCAGTATAAAAGAAGGATATTTTGTTTTATTTAATTTCGTTTCAAGAACTATATTAGGAACGGGCAGTACGTGCCAATGTTATATTGTGTTAAAACAAAAAAATATTGCTACGATATATTATGCATATACATACGTAACAACAATTTATGCTAAACTAAGAACAACCTGTATCTGCTTTGATGCTGCAAATATTGAAATATTCGACATTTGTCATGTTGTAATCCTTAGAGTTATCGTTGCAGAGATACTAACAAATTATTGCGTACAAAATTGATATTAAACAGTATAAACGTTAGATATAGAAATATAAAATATATTTTTAAAACTTTAGAGCATCGATAGTTACGCGTACAGTTAGATACTTTATCGGAAAAAGAATAAGTACCAACTTCTATTTAAACCGTAAGCACAAATCTATGATGTTATTGAAAACTCACAAGCTATTTTGTCAGGATAAACATTCCCTAATATGTATATAAAAATAAAATACTTTAATAACAAGTATTTGAACAGTGAGAGAAATTAAATTGTTTTAATAAATAACCGTGCAACAGCCTTTGAACATATAAAAGAGTTTTATGACTGCTTTGCAGCTTCATAATTTACTTATAATCATTCCTTAGTTGTATCTTGTTCATCCTGTACTATTAAAAACTAGCAATTTTTCAAAAGTTTAAAATATAACTTCTCAATTATCGATGTTTATCAATCCCTTTGTTGTTATAATAATATAATAATAATAAAATAATAATAATACTAATACACTACACTAATAATAATAATATTAGGTGTACAAATAAGTTCTCGGTTTAAGAATTAAAACGACTATATTAAATATTTTGAACGAAAACATTTTCTCACTATAATTGTAGGGCTATATAATACCAATCTATTAGACTATATTATCAGATTAAAAGTTTACCATAACCTAAAAATATTCATCGTTAGCACAGTAAACAAAATCAGTTACAATAAGGCGCATATTAGGCACTGTATGCTTTTCACATTCGAGTTGAAAAAAAATATTTCCAAGGCTAAAGATATGATATGTGAAGCATCGAGGAAAAATGTATCCATCAGCACTGTCAAGAATAATTTCCAAAAATTCCAAAGTAGAAAAATTTCGACCACGAATACGACGAGAAAGTAAGGCCATTTAAAAAATTCGCAAATAAGAATTTGGAATAGTTGTTGGACCAAAATTCTTGTCAAACTCAAGAAGAGTTTTCTACTGCATTAGGAATTACCCAACAACATATTTCCATTCTGCTAGAAAAGTAATAGTCATTTTAAAACTTTCGAAGAAATAAAAAAATGCATTGCCGATTTTATCAACTCAAAACACCGCCATTTGCCCGAGAAGTGTATAAAGGCAAAAGGAGATTATTTTCACGATTAACATCTATCTTCATTTTAAGTAAATAAATAATTATTTTCATTTTTAAGAAGACCGATAACTTATTTTTATTTGTACACCTTGTAGTAATAATATTATATCGACTGTTCGGTTTGTTAGTACCTGCTGTTGCTGCTACTACTGCTGCTAAATGCAGTTTATAATTTGAGTACCAATCAATATCTACAGGCCTTTCATGCCGAATCATCTAAACAATATCGTATATGTCGTAATGAATATTGTAACGATAAACGTACTACTACTTAACGAGAAAGAAGGTGGTGATATACTCGAAGCTGCTTTCATTAAATCTTCGCAAACACCTGCAATAAGAAATTAAATGTCACACATACACATAATTTATATATATAATAGATTAAAAAATATAAAATATGTCGTTTCAATAATGACCATGACTTGAGAGTTTGTACGTCCATTCATTAGTTTCATTTCTCTGACAAAAATGTGTTGGTATTGTAAGCCACCATTCTGGCTCTGTCGACATACGAAAATTTTCTTCATATACTGCAGACCGCACTGAATAACAATATGTTGGTTTTTCTAGTTGAATCATAAAATCAGGTCTTGTTCGTGATACTATAGTATACCATATTCCTTTTTCTTCCCAACTACCGTGACACAAATATTCTAAAAAAATAAAATATACATACATATTTATATATCCAAATTTTAAGATAAAAGATACAATTTTTGGTTTGTTTGTTATTAAACTCACCTGATACGTCACTTTCACAAGTATTTCCAAATACCATTTTATTTTGATCGGAAGAACTACATCCTATTTGAACATCCGTACTTCGACACCCCTTGCCCTGCCACGTCCTTTTTGCCGTTTTCGAAGATTTCTCACTACGACTCAGTCGTCTTGGAACATTCAAGTATACTTTTAAAGGGGCAAAATCCTTGATATAGTACCGACCAGGGTGTGTACACTTTTTTTCAGGTAGAAAAGAAGCTAAGGAAGACCAGACAGGATATGGTATTTTAAATCAAGATTATTTTTAAACCTTCTTTTTTTCTTTCATATATATATATATACTTACTTATTAAAGTCGTATAAGGCATATTCGAAGGATCCCACAGGGAGCAAACTTCGTCCGGCATAATTGCTTTTTGAGCTAAAATCAAATTGAACAATCGTATATTATAAGAAATAATGACGTAATAATTACATAGTGGTTTAAAGTATACTAACCAGATTGTTGTATTTCAATAATATGTCCATCCCTTTTATGGAATATCATGCAGACATAACCGATGTCACTAAAAATCAATAACGTTACACGTCAAATTTTATGAGCGTCAAGATTATAGAGAAGAAATCTTGACTATCTACTTACCATCCGCTGGTCACATGAGCGATCACTTTAACTTTGTGACCCTGCATGTTATCATTTGGATGCATCTTTTCTAAACTATGACAGACAATTTTTTCCTCGTGGTATGCTTCCTGATCGGTTTTTTTCAATTTTACTTTGAGCGTTGCATTCTTGTTTGTAAAGTGATAACTTTTGGTGCCATCCAATGAATACCAACCGTGATGTTGCGTGACCCACGATGGATACTTGCACCTGCTGTGTTCTCTGTCAACTGTTGGACAAATTGCGAATATTTATATTAAATATTTGTTAATAATTAGGAAGTATCTTTTTTTCTTTTTTCTTTATCTGTTATAATATGTTAAAGACCTTTTGTAAGTTTTATAGTGAGTGACGCTTCTGATACAGTTGTCAAACCATTGCAAGTAGGTTCTCCGGAATGAGCAAGCATGTACATTACTTTTCCCTGATGATGTTTCTCTTCGTACAAAAAGCACCTATGAGTTGGTTGGGGGAGGAAAGAAGAAAAAGTATATTAATTACACTGATTTGTACAATATAATCGGATTGGCCAATAATTCCATACGATTTTTGCCGTTCATTTATTTTATTTATAAAATCGCATTGAATTTATTTATTCGCCAATCTTAATTGGTTAATTCGCACAATGATTCGTATTTTAATTAATAAGAGAAAATAATTGTGACCGATAAAATAATAATAAGAGATTATACCTAAATATTACTTCGGTAGAAACGGCATTTCTTCCCTTTAGCGTACCCACTAAATATTTATTCCGTCCACCGTCGTTCCACACGGCTAAGCACTGCAACTCCTCCGCTGTAAATTATTATAAATTATCGTATAATTCAAAGGTAAAAGGTAAAAAGAAAGAAAAAAAAGAAAAGTATCCCCATTATTAATCGTACAATATTTTTTTGATGAGAAATATAACGAATAAATAAAGAAATATTGAAGCGATTAAATCGTATTACCGGTTCAAATACGAGTTCATTATTATTGTCATCATTTATATATATATATTATACAAAAAAAATAAATAGACATTTTCAAATGAAATTAATTTGAATAATTTGAAATTACATATACAAGGAGGATTAAGAGGATGTATTGGAAGAATGGGGGTGGGGTTTAAGAATATAAAAAAACTTACTGTTACTTTCAGTTCCATCGATGTCGGGACAGGCCTGATATTTAAGAAGAAGTTTACTCTCGTCCGTGCATCGTTCGGCCAAACTTATAGGTAAAACGCATTCACCGTGTCCTCGATTATACGAAAACGTGAATGGAGGGCCGTTGAATGGGCAGGGTATGGGTTTAGAATTTATCCGAAACATAGAGTATAAAATATCGTCCGAGGTTATCATCGAGCACATGGCTTCCAGTTCCATTATATCCGAATTGCAAAATCCTAAAATGATCAATGAAAAATACTTCTTTTATATCTTTTTATTATTTTCAATTTTTAATAATTTAAAAAAGATAGAAAAGGAAGGAAGGAAGGAAACGTAGGTAAAATTATCTACGAACAATAAATATGTGTACAATAATACCGCATAATTTGAGTTGAGTGTGTTCGATGAAGCAGAGTCTCGGGCCCCAAAAGGAAAGTAAAATAAAATAAAAGAATAAAAAAAAAAAGAAAAAGAAAAAGAAGAAGAAGAAAATATTCAATAACACTCCCCAAATCTTGATATACAAGCCGTACAATGAATAGCAAATCATTTAATACACCACGCTCTCACAGTGAATTAAACTTTAGCGTAATTCACCATACGGCATCAGACCTTTCATCTACTATTGGCAACGGCAAATGCCAAGGATGTGGTCCAACACAATGGACGTCAGGTTTAGTTACGCCATGCTCATCAACCTCGGAATTGTGGAGTATACACGCGTGTGCGTATAAGTATGTTTGCGTGCGCACGTGCATTTGTATGTGTATGTGTGTATATGTTAGAGCGAATATAACGTATATACATGTGTGTTTTTGAGTATGTTTGTTGGAAAAAGGGGAAGAAGAAAAGAGAAGGAGAGATTTTATGTGCGCATGTGTAGAATAAAAAGAGAGAGAGAGAGTTATAGGGAAAAGAAAGACAGACTACTGTGCACTGTTTCGTTTCCCCGTGAGCTTGTAGTTCTCTCTCGCTTATGGTTGTTGCTTCCCAAAAACTATTGTCCTAATGCAGATACCAACTCGTGGGAAAAATGTTGATCTTTGCATGAGGTGAATATAACAATAACCAATTTGTAGTAAAACACTTTGCGAAAAATAAAGAATCAGAATTGGCAAGATAATGATTGATAAATAATTTTTAAATATCTTTTTTCAACAAATAATTTTTAATTATTAAATATTACTATACTATAATAATGAAGGTAATAGAAACTATAAGAAAAAAAGATTGTTACTGTAATAACAGCTCGATTTACACACACACACATACACAATAAATTATATTTATAATATTTATTATAATATAAAATATAATTATTTGAAAAAAGAAATAAAAAAATAAACATAAGAATATTATACACACTCACATACTGCTTCGTATATTATATTATTTTATACGAATGCCGTTACATTATTACAGAAACCATCTTGTTTTACATAAATCGATAAAAAAAATGTTGACCAGGGGATGAAAAAATATATTATCGACTTACCTTCGCGAAATTGAATGACGTTTTCGTGCCTGGCAGTAATGATCATACAATGGTAACATTTTTCACCGCTGAAACGGAAGTTAGTTAATATAAATAATTAAATTAGCTAGCTGTCGTGTTAACACTTTCGCGACCAACCGTTCTAAGACGCCATTTTTATTTGATCACCGCGTATAATTTTGAGATATATCTAACTGATTATGAATATATTGCAAATTTCTATTATGTAAATGTACGTAAAGAATGTGTTAATATTTAAAATATTTCTTTATCATATTGTGCTTATAATCAATAAGGTTTAATTAATAAATTTCAAATTGTCAATGCAAAATTTTAACACTAAACACACTATTATACATTTAATAACATAAAATTCAAAATCTGTGTTTGTAATTTTACGATATATATCAATAATAAATAAAAAAAAAAATGATCTAATTATTTTAAAAAGTAAAATGCATTAAAAGAGAAAATAAAAAGAAAAGAAATGACGCTGAATTTAGAATTTTAATCCAAAATAACGAAATAAAACTTATTAATTTGATCAATCGTAGTAAATTTAGCGTTGAAATTATTCATTACAATCGCGAAAGTGTTCATTTTATCAATCGAATTGGAGTTATCGTTAAATAATAACGATAAATTGAATTTATATCGATAAATGTACGCCCCCTCCACTCAAAAACAAAACAAAAAAAAATGAAAAGATATTATTCCGTACTCACAACGTTATAAATTTGTCTTTTCTTCTTTCCACACATTTTCTTTCACCTAGCATCGTTGTATTTATGATAATGGGTACCGGTATTCCGTATTGATACCATTCTCCCGCCCAACTTGCTGGAAATTCACAAGAACCTGAAAAAGAAAGAAAGGTAATGATATAAATATATACACACATACATATAAAGAGACAAAATTAAACGTACATCCGTTAAAATCGTTTTTTTTTTCGTTAACAACTATCGCACATATATCCCACCCCCATACACGTACACACATCCCCATATATACATACGAGTCGTTCCAAAATCACTGCGTTTAAGTTTCATGTTAAATTAATTTCTGATTTTTGTAAATTTTAATCAAAATAAACAATACTCTATTTAATTTATATTTAAATGATTAACTCGCGTTGTGTGTTCATTTTTTCTCTTCTTCTTTTCTTTTTTTTTGTTCGGCTATTAAAAAAGACAAAAGTTCTATTAAGACAATTCTTAAGTTCTAAAAGACAATTAAATTTAGTCCTAATTTTGTTTTTCAACGTTTGCATTTGCACATTCTGTACGTATCTTGATTTGTTGCAGAACTTATCCTTGAAAATAGAAAAAAAAAGACATTGCATACTTTTTCTGAGCAAATTTAAGAAAGCACAAATTTTCCAAAACAATTAATTCATTAACAATTCATTAACAATTCATTAAACAATTAATTAATTAAAATAATTAATAAACAAAACATGGAAATTATTAATATTTGTTTTTTGATTTAACCAACATTGATTATCGAACGATTCATATATACCAACCCTATTTAAGGTTTTAATGTACTATTATTGAATCGTTTCAGGAACGCGTTTATAGTCGTTGGTAAGAAGAGAATTGCGATAAATGAGAAGACCGATCGATATTTCATTAATCCCCCTATGGTTAATACGTCGAGTAGAAATTATTGCACGATCATTAAGTTTTCAAAGAAAGAGTGAAAGAGTGAAAGAGAGACAGAGAGAAAGGGAACGCATGCGCGTAGTATTAACTGTTACTACATTCATAATTCTCCTAGTATCTACGTCGACGCGTATTACATTTAATTGCTCCAACAATCCTATGATTTAACTCTACCAGGAACAGCCAATTAACATCTCTCAATGATGGTCCAGTAAGATAAAAGCTCTCGTGTTAGTCAAAAGGTGAAATACGCGTGTCCCCTTCATTTTCACTTGTAATCATTAATTATCGATACTTAAATATAAAAAACAAAAAAAAAAACAATAAAAAGAGACATTAATTTACTCGACGAAGAAGATTTTTCTTTTTTTTTTTACTCCGATATTGTCGGCAAACATTCTCGTTTTATTTGGGTAATAATTTGTGGACGTTTCTTTTTAATTTTTAATTTTTAAGATTTATTTAAAGAAAATCAATAATGAAATGAACACACATCATGGATATTTGTTTTCGATTGTTTAAATTATCAAAGATATTTATCGAGAAGGATTAACGTAAGTGTTTCATTTTGTAACTTTTACTTAACAGGTTAATTTGATTAACTTTCGATAGAATTTATTTGAATTGGAAATAAAATGATTGGAAGAGGGGAGTATAAATAATATATATATATATATTTTTAAATAATTTATTGAATCGTTATAAGAACAATGATCGAGGGACGTAATTTTATTTTTCATATTAGTAAAAAAGAAAAAAATTATTTATTTCACACTAATAGAAAAAAAAAAATGTTCAATTATATCGCAATTACATTTTCCATGCATTCCTATATTTGTATAAAAAAAAAAAAAACACGAATAATTACTTCCAGTTTGATTTAAACAAACATTCCACTTCGAGAATAAAATAAGAAGAAGAAATACACGACACCCGCATTAACGTAAAATCCATTATAAAAATACAGTATATAGTATTCGTCAAAAAAAAAAAAAAAACAAAAAAAGAAGATTCCTGGTAGATAATAAGTTGAGAAGTGAAGGGGTAGGAACAATTGTAATGCATGTAAGATAAGTACCCTCCCTTGATATTCTCGTATGTTACACGCGATGGACAAAGAAAACTAACAATAACCGAAGGATGAGTAGGAGGAGGAGGAAAAGGAGGAGGAGGAAAATACGCCATGTGGGTACCTACTTGCAAGTTGCGTTATAAAAGAAAAGGGAAAAAAAAGACTAGGAAAAGAGAGTCGAAGGAAAGAAAAAAATAAAAAAGAAAAGGAACAAAAGGAAGTAGTAAAGGCGTCGTCGTAGCAATGACAGAAACTGTAAGAGAGAAAGAGAGAGAGAGAAAGAGAGAGAAAGAAAGAGAGAGAGAGATAGAAAATTTCGAGAGAAAAATCCGTAGGTAAACCGGAATACTCGACGGGGCACAAACGAGTACAATGTCCATGGAAGTATACACCACTACTACTGAGGAAGAAGTAATAGGAAGAAGAGGAACAGAAAAAAAAGGAAGGAAAGAAAGAAAGAAAAAAGAAAAGGAAAAAGGACACGAGAATAATGGAAGAAAAGGAAAAGGAATGGTTGGAAACAAAATGGTCTGCCCGTTTCTTTTTCTCTCTCTCTCTCTCTCTGTTGCAAACACCATGCAATCGGAAGTAAATAGTAAAAAAGGGATGGATACTAAATCATCCTCAGACTGGCTATACTACTTTTGATTTGAAGAATTGACCAAAGTATTTATTCCCTTTGACGTTTCCGATCACCCGCTGATCACGGATATGACACGGGTGACCACAATTTATGAACTTTCTTTTTCTTTTTCTCTTTTTCTTCGAATTAACTGTAGAGTTATTTGAATATCTGTCACAAAATGTGGGTTTCGAATGTGATTCATTTGAAGAATTGATCGGTTCTTTTTATTTCTTTTTTTTCTTTCTATACCCTGTGCTCAAAAATTGACCATAATGTGCGTGGGGTTACGGTGATTGGGAATTGATTTATTGTTTCGTTTAAGAATTCGTTGATAAAATTACTCTTCAAAATTCCTGACACACAAAAGTGTGATCATTTTCTGGATGATTTGGAATTGTGAAAGAACACATTCTATAATTTTATAGACAATTTAACGAGAAAATTTATTGAGATATTTTTAATCTTTGTTTTTTAAATTACTATACTGTGTAATATAATGACAGGGTCATCTAAAACTTTTTCTTTTTTAAACAATCGTGTCGAAATGAATATAATTGACACTAAGATCATACAAGAAACATTTTTGGTATGTAAATAGAAAATAACAATAATTTGAATGATAATAATATCGAATAATAGACAAAATGTATTTTACAATGAACATTAAATCATATAAGAGACATTTTTGTTATGTAACTATTTAGAATATATAGAAAATAACAATAATTTTAATAATAATTATATTATAGACATAAATAATTATACATAAAATTACACATTACAAAAATTATACATCAAATAATTATATTAATAGACAAAATGTATTTTACAATGAACATTAAAATACAAATATATATATTTTCCATTTGTAAACATATAATCAACTGTTAGAAATCCGAGAAATCTAAGATCGAATTAACGAATCCTAAATTTGAAAACCCATTTTTATTTGATCGCGCAGAGCATTCAACGTTAAACCGAGGAAACGAAAAAATCAATCAATGGTTATAATTAATCAGGACGAAAATATTACGATAATCGATAAGTTTGCCGAATGAAAAAAGATTATTTGATTTTGAAATAAAAAAGGGATCGTTCAACGGTTACTACAACGACCCCTAAGATTTTCTTGGCTGACTTGCGAGAATTCACTCAGTGAAAAGTCGTCGGTACAGACGAAATGGGGTTAGGAAGGGGTTAGGAAGGTGGTTAGGGGGAGGGGGTTAGGAAGGGGGTCGGGGAAAAGTGAACTAGACGGAAAGAAAGAGAAAGAAAAAAAGAAAGAAAAAGAAGAAGGGAAAGGGAAAGAGACAGAGAATGAGAATGAGAATGAGAATAGTGTGTTGCTTGGTAGTTTTCACGTCGCTTCGTCTCATCCGCGCACACGGGGTGCACTATTTTTAGCCGTGCCCGTAATTAATGCCCCGGTGTGGCACTGGCTTATTTCCTCGCTGTCATCTAATATTTTCAGAGATTAACTCTGTTTGCCGGTGCGCCGCTCGTTGGCTGAATTAACCGGCTGATTTATTTGTTTTTCATCTTGCGCTAGACTCTCCTACTCTCCTACTCTCCTACTCTCCCCTCTCCACCCCCTTCTCGAATTCACCCTTCGATCCCTCCCCTAACACTTCCTCTAGTACCACTCTCTCTCTCTCTCTCTCTCTTTCTTTTTTTCCCTTGGCCAATCAAACCCAAATCACGAGCATATTATTTTTTTCATCTTACTTTTTTATAAACGCCCAACACCGATCGGTTTCTTCTTAATTTCGTGTTTTCTTTTTTCTCCTTGTTTTTTAACTCGCTAATCTTAAACCGGCATAATTTATTATTGTTATACGGTTTTATATAGTTCGTTCTGAAAATATCTGCCGTATATTTTTTTCAGTACAGTATTTATATTTTATTTGATTTTTCTAACGATTTTTAGCGAAGTATAAAGTTGAATAATGAATGCGATATTAAATAAATTGGTATGTGATTTTTTTGGAAGGATCTACAAGGTTTGAGACTGCTAATAAGGAAGGAAGATTAACAAATGGAAAACTTAGAGTTGTAATTCGAGTTGTTCTTGATATGAAAAAAAAAAAAAAAAAAAAAAAAAAAGAAAAATCAAAGATTATCTTGTTTGTTCCAATTACACTAAAAAGCGTAGAACATATCATTGTGACACTTGCGACAGTAAACCATGGCTAATATTAACGATTGTTTCCTTTATTGTCACAAAGCAAAGAGGAATATAAACAATGAATTATATTTTGTAGAAATGAAAAATAATTATACAAATAGTTTAGTATTTAAAGAAAATCGCAACGAAAAATAAATTATTTTAAAACTAACATCCGCGTGGAATGAATTACACGTATAAAAATAACGAAATAAAACATAAATAAGAATTTCTTTTTCGTACTACTCGTATTTCGTGTAAGAAAAATTATCTCATAAAATGTATAGCATGCAGCAGCATCTTGTTTCATCGTTTCGAAATTGAAGAAAGTTTGTTTGAAGTTGGTTAAATATTACTACGTAATTATTTTTTTGAAGAAAAAGCAAAGCCTCGGATTTTCGTTAAATAAATAAATATTGAAATAAATAATTGAAACGATTGATAATAATCATCGTGTCTCGCGAATAGGATAACGAATGAAATTGTGATTTTTCGTCGAATAATCGAACGATCGTCACGATGAGAGTTTTTTTTTTCTTTTTATTTTTTGTAAAACGAATACAACAAATACGATAACAATCGCAAAAGTTTAAAACTAGAATGACAGAAGGATACGTCGAGGTAATTCTCCTGTGCTTTTCGTCTTTGCCGTTATCGTCGTGTTTTATTTTTTTATTTTTTTCAGTTTTAAAAAAATCGAGTTTTTGAAGAGAAATCAAGGGAATTTCACGCTTGTTTTAATATTTAGGAAGCTTTTAATCGTACTTAAACGTCAACCAAGCGTATAGGTACTTTTCTGACTCTATTCTAAATATAATATGGACGTTTCGAGTGACGTCGCGTTTAACGAAACACACCCTCCAAAATAAGCGACTAAATAATGGAACAACGTGATTGACTTTTACGCTGA
The DNA here is from genome assembly GCF_010416935.1 of Polistes fuscatus. Lineage (NCBI taxonomy): Eukaryota > Metazoa > Arthropoda > Insecta > Hymenoptera > Vespidae > Polistes > Polistes fuscatus. The sequence goes on from NW_025113053.1 coordinate 2,716,001, forward strand.
AAAAGGAATTTATTTTTTAGCCACACCGAAAAATATAAAAATACAGACGACGCATTAATGCACATAGAATACATATATATATAAATATAATAAAAATATAAATTAATTTCTAGAATTTCGATAAATTAACGCGCGTATTTAAGAAATTTATTTTTTTATTTATCAATTAATTAAATTTATTTTTAAATCATCGCAATTCAAAAAGTTTCAATAGTTTTGTTTTAAAAGAATAAAAGACAAATGATTTATACGTGTTTCTTATTTCATGATACACTCGTAAACGAATTTTCCAGGCAACTCGATGCATTGACCATAAAACAAAAAAATATCAAATAGTAATAATAATAATAATAATAAAATTAATTAACGATGCAATGATATACGATGACTTTATTTAATAATTTGAAATATTAACTTTCCGTTTATATTTCAAATAATTATATGCATATCTGAATAATGTATTCACGTTGTTTAAGATTTGTGAGATACAATCAAATGATATTCGAAAATATTACAAAATACGAATGTTATTCGTTCATTTCTATAATAAAGAATTGTTTGACGATAAAAAAGAAAGAAAAAAAATACGACAGATCCTTTTTATCTTAAAAAGGCCGTGCACGTTCGAGATTTGTTCGTTGACAGATCCCGTACGTCGTCCTATCGCGACGAAGATGAAGAGCATACACGAATAAATTCGTCGTATCTATAGTCTTACGATGAATATAAATCTCATAGGAGGAGGTGGGAGGAGGGAGGAGGAACCCTCCAAATACTTTTCTCTATTTCCAAGGTGACGTCCAAATATCGGGTCGATTTTACGTACTGTCATCGAACGTGTTATTGCATTCATAAATATTTCATTAACATAATTAAACATTGTTTTCTCGAGTTTAATCGATAGTACAAAGTTAAACACAGCCAGTTTTAATTTGTAAAAGCCAATAATTAAGAATGAATTTCGAAACAATATTTAATATGAAATTAACTTGATTTGAAACAATTTAACATCAAATTAATATTCGTGAAGCACGACGTTGAATTTATAATTTACTCGATAGTCAAATTAAACACCATGTTTGATCAGTAATTAAGATTGAACTTTAAACATTATTAAATGTTTAATCAGATACAAGAGAAGAATTGATACGCACGTTAACTCACTAGCTAGTAACGATAAGTACAATCAATATATCCCTAGAAGGTTCAAAAGAATCCACTCTCAGGAGACCTAGTAAAAAATTCAACCTAACTGAAATAAATGACAATAGTGACGCTATCTCATTGAAGAAACTATCCACGTGCTATCTTTTTTCACTTATATAACAATTTACCAAATGTTTAGTGATAAATTGTAAAGATGTATGGAGTTACTAGAAAAAAAAAGAAAAAAAAAGAAAATGTTTAATAATATCAAATTAAAAATGATAACATAATAATCGAATGAATTATATTTGTCTGTAAATTATGCGATTCAAATATTTTATCTCATTTAAATAATATATAAGATTAAATATTTATATATGAAATTAAATGAATCACATTTTGATCGTATTAATTATAATATACAATAACTGTAATATAAAATTTGTTTAATATTGATTAATATAAAATAATAACGGTACCAAATATATTTGTCAAAGTTCTTATTGATTTCTTATTGTTAGTATAATCGATATGCGATGGTATCCCAAGTTTCTTTATATTTACATAAAATCCAATCTCTTCGCAAACATTGAACCATACCTAATTCAAGGGGATGTTTCTTTGGAATACCGAAAATGCGTCATCGGTATTCACAATCGGAATGCCGAAGGGCACTTTCTAAAACTTTCTAAAACCATAAAAGAACGTGCTAAACCCTAAGTTTATACCTAAGGACCACACATCCGAAAATAGAACCCCAAAAAGCACCACCACTTGTGCTACGAATTCCAAAATTCTTCTCATCCTTTTCACCTTTTTGTAATATTATATAAGAAAACTACTATTTTACTCAATCGAAATCATTGTTGTATTTTCTCGACCTCCTACTGGCCGTGTAATTCCTTAACAAAACTAAGAATTTATTAGAAATATCCTTTATATTTTTGTCGAATATACTTTTAATGTCAACTTCAAACACTTTCGAATGAATAATTAAAATGATAAGTATAATCTTTTGGATAAATAATTTCAAATAAATAAATTGAATCTCTGTTGAAATTAAACGATAGAATAATATTCATGAAAATGATGATCGTTTTCGTTTAAATCAAAAATAAATGATCAATTATCGTTAAAACATTATATATATCTTCGACGAATAAATATTACTTTCAAAGTAAAAGAGAATTTCTAATGTTTTGTGCGAAAGGACGAAACGTATTTAAATAAATGATATTATTATCATTAAAGGGAAAACGAAATGAGGAAATGTTGATTGTTAGTTTTCGTCCAAAGCGTTGTTTATTAAAACTACGAGTTGATTCGGCAAGAAAGTGGTCTCCTCCGTTGAACAACAACGAGCCGCCATTTTCAAAAGCTTCGTTTGTGACGTCAACGTCGTCGTCGTCGTCGTCGTCGAGCAAATCGTTCTTTAATTATGCTAGACTTGATTTATCGAAAGCACTTTAAATTAATTTCGATACTCCTTCCTTCCTTCCTTCCTACTATCCTATAGTTGGACGGGAAATTAATTTTTCTTCTTCGAAAGAAAACTCGAGGTTGTCGGGAGCAGTAATTCCGACAACATGGCGACGACTAACGTGTCGTGTCGTCTTTTAAACGTCCATGAGAAATGTACAAAAGTTACAACTTCACAGACGATTGAAAAACGTTACTTTAAACGAAGAACAACGATGGTATTTCACTTTCTTCATCACCACCACCACCCACCCACTCACCCCCACTCTCGTTACGAGCAACGAGAAAGAAAAAACAAAACAATTGTTTACTTTCAAACATTAATCTATATATATAAAAACTAATTACCAATCCTGCGATCCATTTGTTATCCCTATCCCATAATTTTCCATAAAAAGAAAAGAAAAGAAAATAAAAGAAAAAGAAAAGAAATGTAAAAAGAAATGTAAAAAGAACAACAAATGTTCATCCTCCGGGTCAGCTTATTTTTCTCAACGAGACTTCCTCCTCCTCCTCCTCCTCCACCATTCCTTAAACTCCTATACGAAGAGAAGAAAAAAAGAAGAGAAAAGTAAAGAATAAGGGAAAATTTCGGTTTGCCAATTGTGCCAATAAAAAAGAATTATTTTCCCCTTCTTTGAGGGAAAGAAAACGACAGAGGTAATGGCGTAATTTAAGGCGGTGTTTGACTAAACTTCGTCCTAAAATATTCACGAGAGGATCCCGCACTTGGTGCTAAGAAAAAAAAAGAAAAAAAAAAAAAAGAAAGAAAAAGAGACGGAGACAGAGAAGGAAATCAACCGAAAGTAAAAAAAAGAAAGAAAGATATAGACACACATATACAAAGAAAGAGAGAGAGAGAGAGAAAGAAGGGAAGGGAACATCGATGCGTTTACACTTCCTTCGAGTTCTTTCTATTAGGGAAACTCCCCCTAATGAAAGTGCTTCGTGCGAAGAAAGAGAGAGAGAGAGAGAGACACCGGTTCAACTTATACCGAAGCTAAGGGATTTTCATTACTAGAAAAAAAGAAAAAATAAAGAAAAGAAAAGAAAAGAAAGAAAAGTAGAAGAAGAAGAAGGTTATTTTTGCTTTAACATTGCGAAATAAGTACACATATACAGCTTGCACCTTTTTCCGCATGCGGTAGACATCGTATTGCAAAAAAAAAAAAGAAAAGAATGAAGGAGAGAGAGAGAAGGATAAAAATGAAAAAGTGTAAGAAAGAGAGAGAGAGAGAGAGAGATAGGGGTAAAAGATAGGACGATGGGTATGAGTAGGGTGTGTAAAGGGGTGGTTGTGGGGGATAGCCGATGGTTCAGTTTGGCCGCAGGTGCCGCACGACTTTCATGCTGACAATAATGGAACGAGCGTACCCACGCAGCCGGGAACGAGCGTTTTATTGGGAGAATTAAGAGCCTTATCGTGGCTTACACTTTAATTAAGAGGCCTGGGTGATTACAAAATTGTTATTGGCGGTCGTCCTAGAATGTGTACCGCACGGTTATCAACGTGGGAGTAGAATTAAGAAGAAGGACGAATACGACGAGACAAGTAACACGTCCCTCTGAGATTTCTTCTTCTTCTTCTTCTGTTTCTTTCTTCTGCTTCTTCTTTTTTCTTTTATTTTGTTTCTTCTTCTTTAAACCTATTTTCCTCTCTCACTCTGTGAGTAGTAGTTCTGGGTTGCGCGGCATGCGATCAATTTGTCATGGATTATCGTTCGTGGATTAGCTAAGCTCAGAATACTGCAGAGAAACGAACAAAATGGGGATTTTTTCGGAAAAACTCATCTGCCAGAAGTGTCCCTCTTCTTCCTTTTTAGATTTTAAAATAAAAAAAGACGTTTTACTTTTTTTCTTTCTTTAATTTTCTTTCTCCTTTTCTATCGAGTTTCGTTTAAGTGGTGGTGGTAGTAAGTAAATAATAAGTATGAAAAAAAAAGAAAATACTTTGCGAGAGGTGGCAATTAATTTGGAAATATTATATATTTATTTAAAACAATGGTAAACAATTCTATTACGTTAATAGTACGAATGATATCAGAAATTTAGGATTACAATTACAATTTGTAAAATGATTTTTCAATGAAATAAATATATACACCTGTGTCCCTTTCCATTTACGCGACATGGTAAAAAACAACAGGTATGAGTTAAAAAAATATTGAAATTAGGTTAATCAAAAAAAGAATAATAATAATAATAATAATAATAATAATTTCAGAATACCAAAATAAATTACATTCTGCGTCGGAATCTGTATAATATCTGTATAATAAATAAAATTATATTTTCAAAAAAAAAAAAATAAAATAAACTACATTTATCTGACCGTGTATAAAAAAAAAAAGTATCGCGTAAATGGAGGTATGATTTACAGCGTGAAAAAAATAGAAAATAAATAAAACTCGGCTCTCTAAAAAGTATCGCATAAATGGAGTAGTGACGTGTGTTTACATAACGAAAATGAATATTATTTGAAATATCAATCGACAAATTTTTAATCTCGAATAGATGAAAACTAAATATCAAAATGCATATATTTTTTTTTTTTCATTTTCGGGCTTATTATTCGACGACGAATTTTTTTCTCCCCCGACATGTTACGTAACAGTTTACGTGATTAAAATTTCATTCAATGGAATTGAAATCACGAACGAAGGTATAATAATAATAATATAATAAAAATGTGTCATCGACACAAAGATTCCTTTATTTCTTCCCCGAAGCAATATCATCGTTATTATGAATCATGTCAACGAAAGCCGATACACCTATTCTTCGTCATTATACCGTTATATCGTAAAGCAAATAAGTACTCACGATAACGGTGCGAGTTTCTATCGATAGAAGAAAAAACCAACTTTCGTCGTCGTCGTCTCGAGTTCGCGCATTTCAACTAGAGAGAACGAACGCGTTTATTTTACACAGAGATCAAATTTACGATGGCGTTATGGGGGACGGGGGGGTGTTACCAGCAACTCTATCTTACTTTTCTCCAATATTCATTTCTTTGGTATAGTAATTAATAATAATTCAATAATTATATATATAATAAATATATAATAAATAATATAACAAATAATAACAATAAACAACAATAATAAATAAATAATAAATATAACGATAATAAAATAAATAATATAACAATAATAACAATAAACAATATATTATTATATATAATAAATAATATAATAAAAATGTATATATTAATATATTATTATTATATTTAATAATATATAATATATTACCATGAAAGACCGAAATTGGAGAATGTCAAGATTCACACGGTCGTTTGTCAACACGTACCAAATACGTCGGTGAAAAACCGAATAATTGGATTTATTCTTATACATTAATATTTTTGACATACACCAAACGACTATAATATGAATTTTGACATTCTCCATTTTACGGTCTTTCACAGCAATATATATGTATATATATATAAATTTCAAACATTAATACAAAACACAATTCCCTACTTCTTTTAGGACAATATCCCATTTAATGAACCATTTATCAAATTCATTTATCGAACACATAACAATATATTACAATATTTAAATATTATAAATACACAATACCAATGGTATACATATATTTAAATAATAATAATTATTATTATTATTGCAAAAAAAAAAATCTTTTTGATCGAACAAAAATCCAATCGTGGTGAAATAAAACGACAGAGAGAGAAATAAAAATAAAAAAATAAAATATAAAATATGAACCAACGTAGAGACGTATCTATAGACGATCCTACGAATCATGATGATGATTATGATGATGATCGCGAATGCTGGACCGCAAACGTCGGATAAGATAACAGAGAATCGTGAAGAGAGTAGAAGAGGAGGATGACGTTTGGAAATGCGATCGAGGCTGGCTGCGTGTTATGCGATTCCACGATCCGTGACACGACAATTCATCCCTCTTTCCATTTTATCTTTGTCTATCTCTTTCTAGCATATAGCGAGAGATGCCTCTCTTCTTTTTCTATTTATTTTCTTCTCTTTCTCACTTAGCAACCGATTGCGAGACTACACGACGATGACAACGACCTATCGTTCTTGGCTTTTACTCTCCCTACCCCCCTCCCTAACCTACCCTACCCAACCCCATCCCATCCCTCTTTTACTCCTCCCTGTCTCTTTCCTCACCTCACCTCACCTCACCTCTTCTCGCACTCTCTTTCTTTCTCTTTCCATTCGTGTCAGCACCTAGATGTAAATCGAACCCTCGTATATCAGATGCGAAATGCTGACACAGCTCGTGTGCTACCAAAGAAGAGGGGGGAAAGAGTAAGGGCGAGAGAAAGACCGGATAAGAACCGTTCGAGTGTGTTGACCTATGGGAGCCGACAATTTTTTCGTCGTCGACATGATCCTTGAATCTCTCTCTTTCTCTTTCTTTCTTGCTTTCTTTCTTTCTTTCTTTCTTTCTCTTTTTTTCTTTTTTTCTACCCTACCCCTTTTTATTCTACTCTTTTTCTTTTTTTTGGCTTTATTTTTTTTCTTAAATCGTATACACCATACTTTTACCGTTTTCTTTGATAAAAGCTATACTTTTTTCTTTTTACATATTTCTTTTTTCGTTTTCTTCTATCAATTTCATTTTATTCATTCGCGTATGTATAAATGATATTATATATCGTGCAGTGTGTTCAAATTTATTATGATCGTGATATATACTTTGTTTGTTTTTTAATTAACGATTTAAACGAATCGGTAAGATTAAATTGAAGATAAATAAAAGCTAGCTTTAATTTATGTAACAATGGTGTAATAAGAAATGTTATTATTTATATACGAGACTCGCTCTTTTTTGAGCAAAAATATATTTTGTTGAGAAAATTTTTGAATGATTTAAAAGAATCGTGAACTGGATATAACGAAGGTAAGAAAGCTGATTTTTATGCTGATATTAAAAATAAGATGTCCAAAGAGAAAGAATTAGTTGAAATTTGATGAAAATATTACCAAAAAGGGAAACAACAAAAAATATAATATAATAAGTAAATAATACAATAAAAATAAATAAATAAATACAAAAAATATAATATAATAAAAATATATATATATAATATAATATATATAATATAATAAATAAATAATACAATAAAAATAAATAAATAAATACAAAAAATATATATAATATATATATATATATAATATAATATATATATATAATAAAAATATAATATATAAAATTCCCCCCCCCCTTTTTTATTCTTCAAAAGAAATATTATCTACGTATACATGTATGAATATATATATGTATATACGTGCACGCGTAAATGCATGTAAATTTATGTATATATATGTACGTATAAACAAAGACATTTTTGAGCAAATAATTTTCCTCTTAAAAGCTTTGATCATTTTTCGAGATCGAAAACGTCTTTGGAAGATTACTCGGCTAGAGAATGCAAAAGCGGAACGGAACGCGAAGTAACGGATAGCTTGAGCAAAATCACAAAGACAAAGAGGAAAAGAGAAGGTTGGAGCTGTAGGAAAGTAAGCAACCATCCAAACACACCCAACCAACCAACCAACCAACCAACCAACCAAGAAAGAAAGAAAGGAAGGAAGGAAAGATGGTAAAAACGGTGTAAGGCAAGAAAACGTCAACGAGACTTACAAACCATGGAGATAGGCCGGCCGTGTACGTCGAAATTAATTCCAAGATACTTCAAGACAAGGAAGTGGGGGGATGGGATACCTACTGAAGTAAGAAATATAAAAACAAATAATAAAACACAGGGATACAAAACTCGGATATATAACGCAGATAGAAATATTATCTTAAGAGTATCAAACGTACTATAATACAAGTATGAACGGGTTTGGGATCGTTATATAGTGTACCTCGTGTACCTAGAAACAACATAAAGTTAATTTAGTTGTCAAGTTTAAGGCTCACTGTGCCGGAGCAGCTTGAAACTGAGCTTACGCAAAACTATCTGCTTTTTCTAAAGGATTGACACCTGACCCCATTAACTGGCTGCACTTTAATACCACACATGCCACGTTTCTCTCTCTCTCTCTCTATCTCTTGTATTCTTTCTTAATTCTCGTTTTTTGCTTCTTCCTACTTCTACATCTCTTCCAACTGCTGCTGCTGCTGCTGCTGCTGCTGTTGCTGGTGCTGTTGCAGCTGCAGCTGCAGAACACAGCATACAGCAAAAGTAACGAGGGGTTCTCGTTCAAGGAGGAATCCGGTCTCGTAGCCGCTCTTCTCGTGAAAATGTAAGTACGAATATGAGTACGAGTACGAGTATGAGTATGAGTATGAGTATGAGTATGAGTATGAGTATGAGGATGAACGCGTGCACGTTTTTACATCGTCTTATCGTAACGCAGAAAGGTAAAGTAAAATCTAATGATAACGTGAACTCGTTCTTCGGTCTGTAATATAAATTAAAATGTCTTTGATAAAACGATCGGATTCCCCTTTTATCTGTTTCGTTGTAGTTCGAAACATATAAAGAAGATAAGGAAATAAAGTAAATGATTTTAAGGCTTATTTCATAGGATTCTTCAATGTTTGTTTTAAATATAAATGAAAAAATTCGAATGTTTTAAACTGTAATTATTGAAATGATTTTTTTCGTAATTCATATTTTTCCAAAGAATTATTCCGGTAATTTTTTAAGAGATTCTAAATCATTCAATTATGACTTTGTTGGAAAAAAAAAAGACAAAAAAAAAACTAAAAACTCTCATCGAATACAAACTTCTTCAAATAATTATTCAGCCAATCGTTACTTTCACGAGAGTTCTTTTCGTTACATAAAAAGTCGATCGATCTGATGCTCGAACGATCTGAATAGCAATTAAAAATGAAATTTCAATGGTGATTTATGTACCTACTTTTGCAAACGTAACAATTAAAAAAAAAGAAATACTCGTGGAGAATCGATTCGAAACTATAGTCGATAGTTTTGTATGAAACGTAATAAAAAATATTTGAAAAAGAATAAAAAAAGAACAAAGAAAGTAATAAACTCGACGATACCCATATAATATATATGTATTATTAATTGAAAGTATTAAAATTCAATTATAGCATGAAAATCCTATGTCTTATACGAAATTACTAAACGTTTTTTTTTAAGCAAGCATATAAAAAAAATTTTATAATACACTTAAACTAATTGTTTTAGTAAATAATTAAGAAAAATATGAATTCACGAGAAGCGAGTAGCAAAGTATGAGATTTAATTTGATACGTTTTTAAATTCTACTTTTATTGTCTGTTTACAATTCTCGTAGTTATCCGTTATAATTTGTATAATTTGCCGAATAATTATTTCATGGTTTAATTTGTTATTTCATGTATTAACAGATGTAACGTTTTAATGATAACATATATACACATACATAATTAAAATATTTAAATTCCTTTCTCTAAATTCAATATAAACATTTTAATGATCGTATTATACATATACATGTGCATATTTCATTGATAAAATTCATGAACATACAAATAAGTACATACCTGAAATATTAAAATTTCATTTCTCGAGGGGATTATTTCGAAAAGCAATTCTCCAACGAGAAATATACTTTTAATTTTACAGAAAACATCGAGACTGACTAATTGTTTTTATTAAAAATATAATACAAACGGTGTAATAATCTTTCTAGAAAAAAATGTTATTATTGTTGATAATTCGAAGAAATGAGTTACAAATAGGGATGAAATGTTTACAAAAACACGGTAATTCTGGAACGATGATCAAATCTCTCAAAACAACAGCTCTCGCTGATTATCGAACAATTAAGTAAAGAATTTTATAAAAGTAATTAACAATGCAATATATATAACAGTTATTTTGCTACGTTTGCTCGTTATATAAATAAGAATATTATATAATATTATATATATACATGGAATATTAAAAATACCATTCGAAATAATATATCGAGATGTCGAGATTTTAGAAAAGCTACTTTCTCACGATCGACGAACTCGAAAACGGGCACTTGACGGCCGTGTAAAACACGCACCAAGTGAGCGGTTTTAACATTTGCGAGCGAGGTAAAATGCGAAATATACGAGAGGAGGGGGAGGAGGAGGAGGAGTGTGGCGAAGCGAAGTGAAGCGTATCGAAGAGGGGAAAGTTCGAGTGCACGAGTGAATACATAGGTACACCTATATATACCTATACATATACATATACATATATATAACCTATTGTATGTGTAGGTAGTACGCTTTTCGCGATTTTAATGTAACGCGCATGTACCGAAATATAATCGTATAAACGTGTGGCATAGATCTCAGATTCTGTACCATTATTTTGACCTATACCTATATACAACTATATATATGTACTTTATAAGTCCTATGTTTTGTATATATGTGACCGAGTTTGAAGCATTATTAACATACAGACAGCAGACATAGAAATCCAACTCAACGAGAGTACTCGTGCCGAGAAACGTATGATTGAATGAACTATAAATTATAATTGATTTCGTACTACAAATGTTACCACCCATGTGATATGAGCATGTTCGTATTAATGTTCCTAAACTCTTGTTCTTTTATCATATACATATGTATCTATGTGTATGTCATATAAATATAATTATTTAATTATTTTATTGAAGTTATACTTCTTTTAGCGTGTTGAGGAAAATGTAATGGGGAGTGATTTTGTTCCGAGCGTCTGTAAAAACGACACCATGAAGTTTGTCGGTATTTACGACGCGCGGCACAGTGATTTCAAGTATACGGCATGAAGTTGTCTTCTTTTCTTCTTCCCCCTTTTTTCTCAAGCGGGTCACCCATCCAAATACTAATCGAACTCAGCGCCGCTTTACTTAAATGATCGAAGCGAGAACTAATGCTGTAACCGCGCCATGGCTGTAAACGCGTGAAATAATTCGATATATCTTATATTTAGTGTGGACTGATATCTATATTTTGATATTTTCTATTTCTTTTTTTATTCTTTCTTATATATATATAATAATAATTATTGTTTTCTTTAAAGTTATTTTTTGAAGTTATTTTGAGGTTATTGAGGTTATGTTCGTTTTGGTACGGCAAAGAAGTATAACTTCTTACGTGCGTACATAAGTACACACACCAGTTTTTTTAATTATTTTACGTAATATTTATTCCGTAGAAAGAAGTAAAAATATGTTAGAAGTAAAACTATTATAAATACTTTTGAACGTTCTTTGAAACATCATTTTTGTTCGGTGAATCATAAATTCAATTTTATATCTATGTATATGTGTAGATGTGTTGTATAGGAAAACGAAAGGTGCAAAAGTGCGATATGGTCATTCCTATCACGAGTATACTCAAATATGTATTTCTTTTGATAAAAAAAGAAAAATTGTAAGTCATAGGTACTTAATGATTGAAATGACTCACCGAGAAGAGTCTTCAACTCGAGTAGGCTCTTTGAAAATAAACATAAAGATAAGGGTGCTCGATAAAATGGAAAAAAAGTCGATTGGAAAATTCTTTACGCGGTAACTGGTTACATGAAAATCGAATTCTTTTGTAATCATTTGTAATTCGTTTGGATAATTCTGCAAAAAAAAAATAATCGATATTGTAAATGATATTAAATAATACACGTGCGATAACAAATTAAATAAATGTACAAAATTCACATGACCGAAGCAATGGCGGAACTACGATTGTTCGACCAAAAACATCCACGTGAAATATAATTTTCGGCTTTCAGAAAAGAAAAAAATATAACTCATATTATATTACATAAAGAATATATATTAATATTGCTATTTTATGCTATAAAATGTAAAAGTTATTTTTATTGAAATGAAAAATTTGCAAATATCTCTAATTGTATATTTATTTCGTTCATTTCACTTAGCAGCAATTTTATCTTCTATTTGCTAAAAGAAATTTTTATAAATGCATTTTAGAGAGAGAGATCTACTTTAAGTTAGATAGTTAATGTTAATAAAATTAAAAAATAACTAATGTAAAAAGTTTGAGCCTCTTTACTACTTCGTTTCCCTCCCACCACACGTTGTAGGAATTTAGTAAAACTTTGATTAACATGAATTAAAAAAAAAAAATGATTTGTAATATTTCAAATTTGTGTGGAAAATTCTTCTTCGTCTTATTATTATTATTATTTTCTAATATTTTTGTAAAAAAAAGGGGTATCACACGAACAAGTTGTCGATGTTGTTTTACATAGATTTAATTAAAAACCACTCGTCTTTCGAGTAGAATCGTAGGGAAGCAGAAAATGTACGGTGGGTGTGGCGGGCGACGTTTTCCTTATCTTTGGGACGATCAATCATCCTAATCAGTGGTAAGTGGTGAGTTTTCACAGTCCGGGGAGTGAGTTCTCTGCTTCGAAGCGGAAGCTACGAGAAAAAAGCTTTTTGCTGCGAGCAGATGTCGCACTCTTGGATGGAAGACGTGCGACGAGTTAAAATACGATCGAAGAGCACGTGTCTGAGGAGAGAGAGAGAGAGAGAGAGAGAGAGAGAAGAGCCCGTGCTTTGCTAATAAAAAAAAAAAAAAATGTAACTAGACACGTTGACCGAATCCCAAGAAAGAGATTCGTACTAAAAAGAAAAAGAAAAAAGTGTCATCGTGTGCCTGCTGCTACTAATTTTTATCGAATTATTGATTTATTTATAATAATTTGTATTATAAATATGATAAGATGCACATTATATAAATAAAATATTAATTATAGTTACTTTCATTTGAATTATATTCAATTACTTAAGTATCGTACCAATTAAGAAATTCATGTATTGTATTACATTATACAGATGAATTTATCGATTATTGACTATTTCAATAAACCGTGTCTTCTCTTCTTCCTTTTCTTCTTCTTTTTATTAGAACTTCGTCCTGTTATAATAGCTCTGTTATTGCTATTTCCAGGAAATATGCTTTATTATTAATAAACTCTTTGTACGAATAAAATCTAAATATAAAAGGAAATATCGTTAACAATTATTTATTCGATTAACTATTAATAAACAAAATACGAATTATAATAAGCAAAGAAAAAATAGTATCGAATATTATTCTAACTAATTTTTCTTAAATATACACCGAAATAAAAAACATTCTACCGAAACGATTAAATAACGGGGATAAAAAGAGGAAAATAATAATAATTAAAAAATAAAAAGGATAAAAAAGCAAAGAAATGGCAAATAAGATGATTTTTTCATTATCTTCTTGTTGTCTATCTTTCCTGGCTTATATATCTTGAAACATTTGAAACCGGTCAAAAATGGAAAATATATTTAGAACAATTTTACGAGAAGATTCGAAGTACGAGCTGAAAACTTTATATTTCCATTTATGCCAGTTAACGAGTCTGCTAGCCGAACATTTACGGTTTCCACGTCATACAGGATAATGACTTGCGGAAAAGCAGTTTGGCTTTGGCTCCCTCCCACCTACTCACCTTCTCCCTCTCTACATATTACTCTCTATCATCCCTTCTCTCTCATCCCTTCTCTATCATCCCTTCTCTCTCATCAAGCTTCGCCAATAAAATGCCTAATGCCATATTTTGCCACCGAGAGGAAGCATCCTCGCGAGCATGACTGGACACGGCCTGCAATTGGATCCAATACCGCCATTATTACGTGACCACACCCTCCCTCCCATCACCCACCCACCCATCAACCCCTTCCTCCCTCTTCTTTTTTTTTTCAACGACTGCGGGAAAAGTAAGGTTCTAGAATGAGTCATAAAACCCAGGATGGCAACTCGACTCTCTCATCCCATCCGCTTTCTATCTTTCTCTCTCTCTCTCATTCTCTCACTCTCTCAGTTATCTATACACTGTAGCTGTTTTCCGGCTATTCTTGCACCAGCTTTGCAATGATATTTTCTATTTGACCGCGGAAATCACCCCCCCTCCCCCTCGATGATATCTATGCGGGGCATTAATTTCTATGAGAAAATTCTTACGATTATGGGAAGTAATAACAAAATTTCAATGATGAAACAATTTTAAATGAATGATAAATTAAATTATAGATATACTACGTTTTTATACTCTCTTTTTTTTCTATCTATTCGATGAATTTTATTTTATAATTTTCGTCATTTTGTATTCACCGTTTTATATCATAAGTGTTCTCTTTTTTTCGTTTGATTCACATTAGATGTGATTAGATTAGATTAGGCTAATCTATCTAATGCAATTAATTTAATTTATTTAAGGAGAAGCGTCGAAGTATCTTTCTTTCATTTTTTTTTTAATCTATGTTTATATTCTTATTATTCTTGTTTAAGATTTCGATGCACCGTTTATATTTCGCGAGTGATTCTATTTTAATTTGTTCTTTATAAAATAATATAACACAGTTAATCTATCTCTTTATTTCTATGCAAAATATTATATTTCATTTATTTAAGCAGAAGTTTTTTTTTTTTGGTTGAAGAATTTTTTTTTTTTGGTTGGTTTCGTTATTTTGATGCGTTGTTTATTACGTAATTTTTATTTTATCATTTTTTTTTCCATTAGTTTGATATAATAAAGATTGATCTATCTATGTCAGTCATACTCAAATTGCGACCCGACACGAATTTTTTACTTTTTTTCTTTTTTTTTTTTTTAAGAATAACCGAAATTGACTGACAGTAACTTGACCACCTCCATCACCATACGACCCTCTGCAGACGGGATCGATTCCCCTTATAAATACATAATTGAAAATACATTTATTGTTTTCAAACCTGATGACCTTTTTATTCATCGATTTTCAATCGACACCAATGTGCGACTCGTTTGATTTTATTAAAAAAAAATAGACATGTGCAAGCCACGAAAGAATAAGGTTGAATACTTTTGATTTATATAATTAATTAATACTAAATTTACAGACATTTTTGTATAACTATTTCTACGGATACCTGTTAGATTGATGGGTAAAGTATAAAATACGTATTTATTAGTATGCATCAAGAGAAAATTACGAAATTAGGAAAACTCGGGTGGAAATATTTTTGAGATATATATATACACATATATAACATACATATATAACATTGTTAACAAATTATATACGAAATAATATATATATTATATATTATTTTTTTTTTATATTATACATACATATGAGCCGTTTATTTTGAAAGTGGCCTAACTCCATTTGTCAATTATTTCCAGTTACCCACGGTAACATATACAGCTTCAAATTATCTATCAATAAAGCATTTAAGATTTTTTATATTCCGAGTAAATACGGTAATTCTGGACACATAAGTTTTCAGAATTAGTTGAATCACTGAACCGTTTATTTTGAAAGTGGCCTAACTCCATTAGGAGTAGAGATTTTGGTGTGGTAGAAATGGCATTAAAAAAAATAATTTACTGTTTGTCCCCCGAGAGTATTACAATATTATCAAAAAGTGTCGGAAAAGTAATAACTTTTTGTACATGAAATGAGACAAGAAGATTTTGTATTAACAAAATTATTAGAAGACGCAATTTTTAAAAGGGTCAAGAATTCTAACGGAGAACCAATAAACTGGTTAAAAATATGTTGGATGCGTTTTGTCAAAAATGAATAAGATTTTCTATAAGACATCAATGAATGAGAACGAAAATTTGAAAGTCCTGAATTTAATACCACGTCGGGGTAGACCAAAAAGTTCGAAAATATTGTATTGACACCACTGTATAAAAATATAAGACAAATTACAATCGCAAAATTAAGGACATAATTGACTTATTACGATATATACCAGCGGAACATCATGATTTCTTAAATCCCTTTCACATACACAAATGTAGATGAGTAGAAAATTGTTTTGTAATTTATGTTTGTACAAAATATTTTCAATCGCATAATTATGTTTTTAAAGTGTTATAAAGATATGTAAAATAAAATAAGTATTGTTTTTTCGCAATTTGAAGCATCTTAAATTATGTTGAATGGACTTCGGTTCCTTCAAATTTTATAACGAATCTGGTTGTTAATTTTGAAAGTGGCCTAACTCCATTCTTGGTAAGAAAACGCATATTATTCACTTAATAATTGCCATTATTTAAATAGGAACTGTAAATTGAACACCTTTAGATACACTTAAGCAACATAACTCATTGCTGTTCTTTACGTATATTTTTAATTGCATTGAAACGCAAACCTTTAAATATCTCAATTTAAGGTTATATGGAGTTAGGCCACTTTCAAAATAAACGGCTCATATATATTATTTCATATTAATTTGTTAACAATATTTAAATAAATATCTATATTATTTTAATAGGAATCTAATCTACATCTACCTTAATCTCTATTGTTCATTTTATTTCATTCTTTATGTAATATGAAAAAAAAAAGAAAAAAAACACAGAAAATATAATCCCACTTGTTATTTTCAGCATCTAACTTTAATTTACAAATTAACATGAATGAAGGTGAATAATAGTCGAGATTTAATTCGGCCTCGTTCTCCTCGTATTTGAGCTTAGTATGTAGTAGCATTTGTGACAGATGTGAAGACGACGGCAATGATATAACACGGACGGCATTAACGTCGCATTTCATAAATTACGGGAGCCATTCTAACTCGGCGATATGGTGTTTTATGTTGCTCGAAAATTCGCAATGTGTTTTTCACCAAATTTTCACGAAAGATATTCAATTTATTATAATACAAACATTTTTCACGGTGTAAGGTACGCGATGACAAGGGGAGAGGGGAGAGGGGAGAGGGGAAGGGTTCGATCCTATGGAATTTATGATTTTTATCAAACAATATTTTTTTCCGTGACATACTTTTCGATTCATATGAAAACAGAACGTTCATTATACATATACATAGATACATTCGTGTCATCGTAATATTTTCTAAAATAAAGGAATGAAAATGTAAGCAAGCTCTAAAGCGTTCGTTATTATTCATAATTAAAAATGTAAAACCCTTTGCATTGTAACTTTATGTAGGACAATTGATCAGCAATTCAAATTTCATTTTCTTCGACACAACTTGTGTTTTGCGTGTGTTGGACTATAGAGATTTTACAATCTAAAGATAATAAAGGTACAAATTAGAAGACGGGTTATAAAAGCGTTTAATATTTTTCATGGAATTTGTTTTCATGAATATCCAATTCTCTGGGGTAGGGAGGAGGGGGGTGTAAGTATAGAAAGCTATAAAACGCGAAAGAATTAAGAGAGTAAATTTAAATGTCAACCCTCTTTCATTAGTAATGTAACAAACAAATAAAAAAAAAAAAAAAACGAATCCTACTCATAATACATCATCTTCGAAATAATGAAGAATTTATAAATAAAAATCTCGTAATAGATACACCACAACGACGACTTAGAAGATACCATGCAACATGCGGAAGGATTTAAAATAAACACAAATGTTCATTTTTTCGCATAGATTTAAAAACACCAAAACTCATTCTACGGTAATTAAAAATCAACTTGACAAACTTCCTTGTAACATTTCATGACAAAATGAATGAATGGGAGTGGTGGATGATCATAAATAGAAGCACGGTGGTAATAGATACGCGACATGGATATATAATAATAACAATAATGAACAAAAAAAAAATCGATTGGATGGAAAATGGCCGGGGTGGTGGTGGGGGGGGGCCCTTGTCTTGTCAAAAAGGGCAAAAGCATCATTCCAACGTCATCTCCGTGTTCGTTAGCGCGTTAACGAGTTTTTCTACTTCCTGCGTGTTCACACGCGGCCGGCCCCGGCACGGTTCTCCTTCAAAAACCCCTCGAACACAGGGCATATGGACGCGTGAAAGCTTCACGTCGGTTAACGTTTAGAGTAAAACGAGGAGGGAATAATACTATAGAAAGGAAAGAGGAAGAGAAAGAGAAGAAGAGGAAGAGGAGGAGGAGGAAGAAGAGGGGGAGGAGGGGAACGAGAACGGGACGGGACGGGACTCTGGGTTGTGCTACGAGTGCTGGTGGTGTAGAGTCCGAGATAAATGACATTTCTGCGACGAAAGCGTATGTCTAAACTCGTCGTCGTCGTCCTCCCCTCCTCCTCCTCCTCCCTCCTCCTCCTCTTCCTCTTACTCCTCCTCTTCTTCTTCTTCTTCTTTTTCTTCTTCGTTGTGTAGTCATCGTATAGTCTTGTCCGTACTTGTCGTCTATACCCACTCTATTTTCTCTCTGTTTCTGAATCCTCTTCTTACTCCCTCCCACCCTCCCCACCCTCCCCCACTCACTCCCTCATTCTCTCTCTCTCTTCTCTCTCTGTTTCTCTCCACCTTTCCTCCACGAGTAATCCCGTTTGTCTCCGTGTTGGTTATTTCTGGCGGATTCTGATGTCCGTACGCCATTACGTCTTGTACGCCTACGCAATATTTAGCCGAATCGTTCTTTACGAGGGTTGACTGTACTTTTCGGAAAAGAACGAAAAGAAAAA